>NW_024081794.1:485493-539306 GCF_003009895.1 Hyaena hyaena | reverse complement strand
CTCAGTGGATTCTGCGTCTTTTTTCTCCCAATCTCTCAGGTTTTGTAAGGTTTCCAATGGCTTCAGATCTTTTCTGTGTGATGTATGGGCGCGAGTGCAAGTACGGAGCTCCTTACTTCTCCGCCATCTTGCCCTCTCTCCCTAAAACGTGCCTTTTTAAAAAATCATCTGTAACTATAAGCAAATGAAATTCTAATTGTTTTATTGAGATATAGTGTAACTCGATTACCCTCTAACTACTCAGTAATTTTTGAAAATTCTGTTCATTCAGTCCAAACAGTTGCAAATGACTTGTATGTGTATAAGAAAATTATCATTAGAGGCGCCTGGGTGGCTTAGTCGGTTAAGCGTCCGACTTTCGCTTAGGTCATGATCTCGCGGTTCGTGGGTTCGAGCCCCGCGTCGGGCTCTGTGCTGACTGCCAGCTCAGAGCTTGGAGCCTGTTTCAGTCTGTGACTCCCTCTCTCTCTGACCCTCCCCTGCTCACGCTGTCTCTCTCTCTCTCCTAGAAATAAATAAAACATTAAAAAATTTAAAAAAAAGAAAATTATCATTAGCTTATGTTCTGAAAATGTCTATAAATATCCACACATATTTGGAAGCTCCATGAGGAAAAAGTGTTGCATTCATTCAAAAATGATATGCTGAATCTCTTTGTTACCACATGCAAGAGGTAAGTTCTCTGAGAGATGTAAAGTGATAAGATGGCAAACGCTTTCAAGGAACATATTATCTACTATGAGAAATAACTACTACATAAAATCTTTAAAAGCAAGGCAATATAAAACAAAGGTTGAATAGAAGGACATTGCAATCCCTAAGCAAAGTTCAGCTCTTTTATTTTTGTTTCATTTCTAAAATAGATGACGCAAATATACTTATCTTTGAATGCAATACTCCAAACTCTCTTTGTTTCATACTATTTGATGAATCCTGAAAAATTACATCAGTGAATAAGGACATATAATTTAGTGGCTCAAATGAAACTGCTTTACAAACTCAGCACTTTTCAATCCTTCTGTAGTTTTGATCAGTAAATTGTTTTAGCACTGTACTTTTTAAAGAGCCAGATTAAATCAGATCATCTAGAAGCTTTTAAGCTACTGCTACTCTGACTTTATTGTTATTGAAATCTGTATTTCCAAAATGACAATTACATTTATAAGCTTCTTATTCTGTGTATGTAGAGGTAACCTACTTGGGTGAGAGGGAGGGGAAAAGTTGATAGTTAAAAAAGGGTTAAGTATTAACCAGGACAACTTTAAATCCTCTTATCAAACACCATAAAATAATTCACTTGAAAGACTTTTCAAGTATAGATTCTCTCTTTGAGAAAGTTGGTGTTTTCAAGTGAAGATCCCTCCAGACATAGTCTTTTTTTTTTTTCTTTAAGCAAGGGATTTGTTTGTTTATTTATTTCTTTGGAGAGAAAGAGAGAATGAGCAAGGGACAGGCAAAGACAAGGAGAGACAGAATCCCAAGGAGAGAGAATCCCAAGAGTCATGTATTGACTCTGCATTGTCAATACATGGAACCCAATGTGGGACTCTATCCCACAAACCATGAGATTATGACCTTACCCAAAATCAAGAGTCAGATGCTTAACTGACTGAGCCACCCACATGCCCCATATTCAGACATAATCTTGTACCCCAGATAATATCATCTGTTCCTATTGACTATTCATTGCTGATTCATAAACTAGCATATAATTCTGAAATAAGAGAACTTTAACTAATGGCCACACAAAATTAATGTGGTGACACTATTTCTTAGAGCTGAAGAGATGCTATGTAATTTTAATTGATATCTTCAAATAATTGTGTGATTCAGGAGAAATAAAGGTATACAAATTTATAATATTGACTGGTTATGGAAACCATTTGAAGATGAAAAAAGAATTAAACACATTTGCTTTACTTACATTTCCCTGGGTAGGTTAAAATGGAGAGGTTCTTTGTTCCTTAAGATTGTCTTGCTACACAATATGCAGCATTATCCCCCAATACCTCATTTTAATTACAAATAAACATGTTATACTACTTTACACTCTCTGAGTTTTTGCCAAAATTGATTTAAAACATGATATGAAGAAGTAATTTCTTACAATTTAGGTAACAATGGACCTATTCCTAATGAATAACCATTCATTTTTGATAATGCATCAAATCTTATGTAATCATTACCAATATCATTTAGTAAATTTCTTTTTTCAAATGTTTTAATGTTTACTTATTTTTGAGAGAGAGACAGAGCACCAGTGGGGGAGGGTCAAAAAGAGAGGGAGACACAAATCTGAAGCCACCTCCAGGCTCTGAGCTGTCTGTACAGAGCCTAACATGAGGCTCGAACCCAACAAATGATGAGATCATGACCTGAGCCAAAGTTGAATGCTTAATCTATTGAGCTATCCAGGCACCCCTCATTTAGTATATTTCTTAGGAACATTAAATGTCTGTATTAAAAATGAGACAAACGGAGCCCACATCACCAAACGAAAACTCAGTACTTAACCTAATTGCAACTTCAGCATCTCCCCCAAATATAATCTTAATCAGTCCTAGAATTTCATGGTCAGCACTAGTGAGGTAATCCACCTGAGAGACCTCTGCTCTTCCCCAAAAGTAGTTGACCTTGTCTGAAACAAACCACTCTTTGCTAGTAACTTATGGGTTATCCCCTTCTGCCTATAAAAGTCTTTTTTTTTGTACAGTTCTTTGGAGCTCGCTTTTATCTGCTAGATGGGATGCTACCTCATTCACGAATCTATGAGTAAAACCACTAAGATCTTAAAAATTTACTCAGATAAATTTTATTTTTTTAACACTGCCTTTCAAACTGTGGTATGCAATGGTGTACAGGAAGAGAGGTACTTATAGCTTCAGATATTTCATCTAAAGCTAAAACATCTTCTGGAAGATTTCAGTTTTACTCATTAATAAAATATTTTTTATATTATAACAAATTTGGGCATATTTTGGGTGAAATAAAAAGTATAGATGATTATTTAGATAAAATAAATCTTCATCTTGCAACCACTCCTAAACCACCCCACCCCATTCTTACTCTCTCCTTACTGTATGTATCATCTTTTCCTGCTTTTTATAAGAGCACTTTGATGGAAACAATCTGAGAAGTGGCAACAAAACTATAACATGGAGGACATAAAAAATAATCATAATTCATACTGTGACCCTAACTCACTGATACGTTCAGCCCCGGAAGTAGACTATTTTTCTTTTGTAAACAATATCCAAATGAGGTCACTAAGTAGGCGTAGATTACTAATCACAGAATCTCTTATGGAAGTGGTTTGTAGCAGGTTAGAAACTGCCTGCTCTATTCACAGGAAGCCATGAAACAGAGAGAATACTGTACTACTTCCCTTGTCCACGTGATCAAGTAGGGAGTTAAAAGATTTGGGGATGAAAGCAGTGGCCAGATTTCTAGTTGAAAAGGATTCATAGAGCAACTTGCTCCTAAGCTGTCAGAATTGCAAAATGGATATAAATACTGGCTGAACTTGCTGTCTTTATCTGTCTCTAGGCTAGAAGATATTCCAAATTTAAACCTGTGACTAAACAGGCATATAACACATCATGTAATTGTTACAAAGAACCTACATATGAAATACCCTCACATACATTTTATTTTTTTTACTCTGCTTTTTTGTATACATTTTATTTATTTATTTTTATTTTTACAAATAGTTTATTGTCAAATTGGTTTCCATGTAACACCCAATGCTCATCCCTACAAGTGCCCTCCTCCATGCCCATCTCCCCCCTCCCCCCCACATCCATCAGTCCTCAGTTTGTTTCTCAGCATTCAAGAGTCTCTCATGGTTTGCCTCTCTTCCTTTCCCCCACCGTTTCCCCCCTTCTTCTCCCCCATGGTCCTCAGTTATGTAATTGTTACAGAGAACCTACATATGAAATATCCTCACATACATTTTAAAGATGAGGAAATATTCTTAAGAACTTAGTCATGATCACCCTCTGCTTTCCATTCTTTGGTTTCTTTTTAGAATTTGAGACTATTTCCTGAGTTGTCCATTATAGGCCTTGACATGCTTCTGCTTGGTGGTTGAGGAATTTGAACCAAAAGCTGATTTTCAGATTCCTTGTTTTATTTTGTTAATGTTTTTTTTTTTAATTTATTTCTGAGAGAGAGAGAGAGGTAGCATGAGCAGTGGACGGTCAGAGAGAGGGAGATACAGAATCTGAAGCAGGCTCCAGGCTCTGAGCTAGGTGTCAGCACAGAGCCCGATGTGGGGCTTGAACCCATGAACCGTGAGATCATGACCTGAGCCGAAGTCGGACGGGTCTAACCAACTGAGCCACCTAGGCACCCCCAGATTCCTTGTTCTAAACACACAAAAAAATGTCATTCATTCTTCTATGAGGAACTAAATTATTTCCTTTTGCATTGGAAAGTTGTTAGGAATTTAAATTCATACCTACCAGGTCCTAGAATGGTGCTATCAATTTAGTCAGGTGTTGATCTAAATATTTTAGTTAATTTAGGGGGAATACCACAAAAATGAACATTACCTTTATAGAACAGTGAAATTAATTATGATTCAAGTATTAAAAGCCGTTTTTTTCTATATGAATTATTTTTTGCTACTTGATCACACACCTTCCTAGTGAGAAAATGAAAGTATGGCTCCTAATCTCTAATGTACATGTGTTTCCAATTCTTCCAAAAGGAATGGCCCAGCATTTAAGAAAGAGTTCAAGTAATGCATATAACAATTGAAGCAAAATGTCTGTTCAAATATGAATTTTGCTGGATATGACACTAGTCTACCCTTTTTCCTTAGTAACTGATTATTTTCAAGTAAGTTATTTCTCAGTAGCCTCATTTTACTTTTTTAGCCATTTAAATTTCTTCCTCTCATCTTATAATATCATAAAAATCAAATCATACAAACTATGAATTAGTTTTCTAAAGTGTTGATGCATTGCTGTCATATGCTTTACATTCAGAATAGCTCTTTTTATGCTGGAAGAAAAGGTCTAGGAAGTAGACAGAAAATAATTTTATATATCAGAGATCTTATAGTAATATGAATTGCAATAATAATTTAATAAAGAAGAAGTCAATGATACAATGTCGGAGTGTTAAAAAAGAGAAGGATCTTTACAATGCCCAATGATTTGGCCTAAGATCTACTAGATGCTCTCCAAGAATAGTTTGGTAAATAACAATGTAAAAGCATTTGGGAAGTCTAATTTTTTTTAAATAGTTACATTTGTTTTTAAGTTTATTCAGGAAAACATAACCACCTAAACCTAAGAGACCTATAAAAACAATAAAATAAATTGATTTAAGTTCAGCTAAAGTTTTGAAAAATATTCCTTTGCTTTACTTTTTAAAAACTGGGATATTGAATTGGTAAATAATGTCCATATAAGAAGAGGAAAACAGTTGGCAATACATGCCTTAATAAACTCATGTTTTAGGCTAGGATTCTTGTTATCATTTGTTGATATGTTTTCTTTTTAAATTTTTTTTTCATTTTAAATACAAATGATCAAAACAAAAAAGCTAATAAATACCTGTAATCACATCTTTATAATAAATTACCTATTAACCTTTTAATCTATAGACATTCAGGGTTTCTTTTTTGTTTTTTGGTGTGTATTTCTAATTTTTTGGCATAAATAATATCATATATTCCATATTGTTTTGTTTTGCTGTCTTTCACTTCACAAGTCATAAAGATCATCTATGTCATTAAATATTTTTGGACTAAATCACTTTTGATAACTGCATAGTATTTTATTCTTTTTTTTAATGTCTTCAAATATATCCAACCAAATTCTTGTTTGAGACATTTAGGATACTTCTAATTTTTCACTGTTATTAAAAAATACTGCAATGAATATTCTAGTACACACATTTTTGTGTACTTATATGTTTATTTTTTATTAAGTTTCTATAAGTGGATATTCTGAGTCAAAGAATATGATTATTCTTAAGACTTCTGGTACATATTTCCAGTGATGTCACTAGAAAGACCCCACAGAATAAAATCTTGCCAGCAATGTGTAAGAGCATCCTTTTAATTCTATGATGCCCAACACTGGAATAGCACTTTCAAAATGGTGTTAGTAATTACTAAATATTAATTTATTAGGGGTCAGGCATGTGATGTGTACTTCAATAACAAACCATTATCCAAGTGAATGTGTGAAATGAAGTGAAAAGCAACTTGGAACAGCATGTAGAAAGATGTATGGAGTAGCTCAATTTTATACTGTAAGTTAATACAATTTTATTCAAAGTGAGTTAAGGCAGGAAACATATGATCTTGGAAACTATAGCTTCCAAGACGCTTGCTTACCATTGGATCATTTACTGAGTGATACAGTGTCACCAATGAATGAATTACCTATTCCAGAATGCATATGTTGCAACAGATGTTTAGAAGTGAGGATTTCTGCCTTTACATTGTACATGAAGTTTTTATTACAGAACACCAAGCATACTTGCTAAATATCCTTAGGGGACCCTGTGACTCACATCTTGTTAAATACTGTCTGTCTGATAACAACATTCTAATAAGTCTGATTTCACATAAAAAATAAAACCTCCAAAACTTTATTGTAAGAATCTATCCTACACTTGAATATGATCTTTTAAACATTCACATAAATTTTAGCCAATGCTTGACTAGCTATTGCTTGTATATTCAATCTTATTCAAATAGGAGACTGTTACCTTTTTATATCTTCTTTTAACATTAGTGTAGTGCGTTGAAAAGTGCTCCCTCAATATTCATTCTATCCAGAACCTCAGAATGTGATCTTGTTTGGAAATAAAGTCTTTACAGATGTGAATATTTAAGGATCTCTACATGAAATAATTTGGGATTTAGGGGTGGACCTTAAATTCTATGACTAATATCCTTATAAGAATCAGAGTATATACATGCAGACTTCAGAATGAAGTATCTACAATTCAAGGAAAGCCAAGACTTATCAGCAACTACCAGAAGATAGGAGGCAGGCATGGGATGATTGCACTGTCATAGCCTCCAAAAAGAATCACCCTTGCCAACTTCTTGATTTTGGGCTTCTGGCCTCTTAAGCCATGAAATAATAAATTTCATGTTGTTGAAATAATAAAATTTTGTTAGTATCACCCTAATTGTGATACTTTGTTACAGAAACCCTAGGAAATGAATATATTTAGAAAGCTCCTTAATTCAAAAATTTTATTAATTCATTTGAGTTAATTCTCCACATTTATTCCTGAAAATTTTTAAACTTTTTCATTGGTCTATCACTTAAGAATACTGTACATTGACTAGCAGTAGATATTAATGACACCTAATTACTCTCTGATGCCAATTAATATTTAGGGTTGTGCAGATTAGACCGTCTCAGCTTTCACTCTGATTGACAAAGAAAATCTGTTGCATATCAAAGTGACTTTTAAAAAAAAGGCTTAATGTTTTATTTATTTCTGAGAGAGAGAGAGAGAGAGAGAGAGCAGCGGAGGGTCAGAGAGAGAGGGAGGTACAGAATCTGAAACAGGCTCCAGGCTCTGAGCTAGCTGTCAACACAGAGCCCGATGCGGCGCTCGAACCCACGAACCGTGAGATCATGACCTGAGCCGAAGTCGGATGCTTAACTGACTAAGCCATCCAGGCGCCCCTCAAAGTACCTTCTAACAGTCCTGAAATGTTTCTCACAAATCAAAAGAAAAAAGAAAGAAAAAACAATAATATTCTCACAGTGAACTCACAGAAAGATGTTTCCCCTCCCCATTTTGACATATCTCTGAACTGAACTCTTTTTCTTATTGTTCTTTCATTAAGTTTTGTGTGAGAGCACAAAAGTATGGCAGCATCCTTAATGCTTACTTACTCCAGGTATAAAGCTGAGCTCTGGTGTGATTAGTCAGATATATATGGTAATACATAATGTTGAAGAATAGATTTCAATGGAGAAGTTGAATGAGAATTTTGTTTTAATGTCTTGCTCAAGCAATACTGTATGTAGTGCTATTTCCTCTGTACTTTAATACTTACCTTATTACAAATCATTGTAAAACATCATATTTGCAGTTTGAACCTCTCTATGAAACAAGCCTCATGTTAATTCTCAGGTCATATTAATGCTATGAAGTTGCTATAGAATGCAACTTTTTAAAGGGAACTAGAATCTTCAAAGTCTTTGCATATAAAATATCTTCCTAAGTAAACAATGGAATTTTTATCTGAAAGCCTTATGTTTTATTCATCTACATTACTAATAAATCAGAAGATCCTCAATTATATAAACAATAAAATCACAAATCATGTCGCTATGCTCTATTAATTACCTGTTATAGCAAATAAGCCCATTATGTAGTGGCTTAAAACAACAAACATTTCTTATTTCACATTCTCTGTGGTTTAATAATCCAGGTGTGCTTCATATGGAAGTATCTGACTCAAGGTCTCTCACAAGACTAACGTCAGATTGTGGGCAGAGCCTATAGTCCTCTCAAGGGGATGACAAGGGAGAATCCACTTCCAAACATGCATAACTGTTGAAAGGTTGCAAGTCTTCACTGGATGTTGGATGGACACATCAGTCTTTTGCTATATAGTACTCTCCATAGGTCAGCTCAAAACAAGTCTTCCCTCCAAGTGAGTAAAATAAGAAGACAGCAGGAGAGCAAGAGAGTGAAACCCAAGATGCAATCTGTTGGTAACCTTTTCTCATAAGGGACACCTCATCACTTCAATCTAGTCTATTGTTTAAAAAGAAAAGAGGAGCCAAAACACAAAAGCAGAATGCACACAGCATACACCAGCAGCACTTATTGAAGTGCCAGTCCTTGGACAATGTTTGACCCCCTTTTAATATAATAGTACTCCAAATGCAAGAAACCTAACAAGCCTTTAAAATATGCAAAGACAGAAATTTACCCAAAATTACAAGATGGAGAAATTCTCCCCAAAATAAAGGTCAGGAAGAAATCACAGCCAGGGACTTGCTCAAAACATATAAGTAATTTATCTGAACAAGAATTTATAACAATGGTCATAAGACTAATATCTGGGCTTGAAAAAAGCATAGAAGACACAAAGTGACTTACAGTAGAGATAAAAGAACTAATACAGATGAATTAAAAAATGTTATAACTGAGATGCAAAATAAACTATTTACAGTGACAGCAAGCATTGAAAAATCAGAGGAGAGTATAGGGAAAAAGAAGATACAAATATGGAAAATAATGAGTCTGAAAAAAAGAGGGAAGGGAACTTAATGGAGCATGAGAGGAGACTTAGAGAACTAAGTAATTTCATGAAATGAAACAATATCCATATCATAGGAGTCCCAGAAGAACTAGAGTGAGAAAAAGAGGTAGAAGATTTATTTGAACAAAAAATAGCTGAGAATTTCCCTAATCTGGGGAAAGACACAGGGATAGAAATCCAAAAGGCACAGAAAACTCCCTCCAAAATCAACACAAATAGGTCCACACATGATGTATATTAGTGACACTTGGAAAATACAAAGATAGAGAGAGAATTCTGAAAGTAGCTAGAGACAAAATATCCTTTAACTACAAGGGTAGACACATAAGGTTAGTAGGAGACCTGTCCATTGAAACTTGACAGACCAGAAGGAGTGGCAGAAAATATTCAGTGTGCTGAATAGGAAAAAATATGCAGACAAAAATCCTTTATCCAGTGAAGCTGCCAATCAGAATAGAAGGAGAGATAAAGACTCCCAAAGAAACAAAAACTAAAAGAGTTAATGACCACTAAAATAGCTCTGCAAGAAATTCTAAGGGGACCTTTCCTAGTGGAGAAAACAACAGCAGCAAAGGCTACAAAGGATCAGAGAACATCACCAAAAACGCTAAATCTACAGATAACACAATTGCACTAAATTCATATATTTCAATAATCACTCAAATGTAAATGAATTAAATGCTGCAGTCAAAAGACATAGGGTATCAGAATGGATTAAAAAACAAGATCCATCTATATACCACCTACAAGAAACTTATTTTATTTATTTGTTTGTTTATTTTAAAGTATTTTCATGTTTATTTATTTTTGAGAGACAGGGTGTGAGCAGGGGAGGAGTAGAGAGAGAGGACCACAGAGAATCTGAAGCAGACTCCAGACTCTAACCTGTGAGCAGACAGCCTGATGTGGGGCTTGAACATACGAACTGTGAGATCATGACCGAAGGCAAAGTTGGAAGTCCAACTGACTGAACCACCTAGGCCCCCCTACAAGAGACTCATTTCATTTTTTTATATTTTTATTTTGTTTTTAAATAGTTTATTGTCAAGTTGGTTTCCATATAACACCCAGTGCTCATCCCCACAAGTGCTCTCCTTCATGACCATCACCCCACTTCCCATCCCCCCGTGCCCATCAGCCCTCAGTTTGTTCTTGGCATTCAAGAGTCTCTCATGGTTTGCCTCCCTCCCTCTCCCTCACAGTTTTTCCCCTTCTTCTCCCCCATGGTCCTCCGTTAAGTTCCTCCTAATCTTCTATACGTGCAAACATATGATAGTTGTCCTTCTCTGCCTGACTTATTTTGGTCAGCATAACACCCTCTAGTTCCACCCATGTTGCTACACATGGCCAGATTTCATTCCTTCTCATTGCCATGTAGTATTCCATTGTATAGATAAACTACATCTTCTTGATCCATTCGTCCGTTGATGGGCACTTAGGCTCTTCCCATGTTTTGGCTATTGTTGAGAGTGCTGCTATGAGCATTGGGGTGCATGTGGCCCTATGCATCAGCACTCCTGTATCCCTTGGGTAAATTCCTAGCAGTGCTATTGCTGGGTCATAGTGGAGTTCTATTGTTAACTTTTTGAGGAATCTCCATACTGTTTTCCAGAGGGGCTGTACCAGTTTACATTCCCACCAACAGTGTTGGAGGGTGCCCATTTCTCTACATCCTCGCCAGCATCTAGAGTCTTCTGATTTGCTCATTTGAGCCACTCTGACTGGCGTGAGGTGGTGTCTCAGTGTGGTTTTGATTTGTATTTCCCTGATGAGGAGGGATGCTGAGCATCGTTTCATGTGTCTGTTGGCCATCTGGATGTCCTCTTTGGAGAAGTGTCTGTTCATATCTTCTGCCCATTTCTTCACTGAATTGTTTGTTTTCCTCTCACACTGTACACAAAAATAAACTCAAAATGGATAACGGACCTGAACATGAGACAGGAAACTATCAAAACCCTACAGGAGAAAGCAGGAAACAACCTCCTTGATCTCAACCGCAGCAATTTCTTACTTGACACATCCCCAAAGGCAAGGGGTTCAAGAGCAAACCCTTGAATCAAGAGCAAAAATGAACTATTGGGACCTCATCAAAATTAAAAGCTTCTGCACGGCAAAGGAAACAATCCATAAAACTTATAGGCAACCGACAGAATGGGAAAAGATAGTTGCAAATGACATATCAGATAAAGGGTTAGTATCCAAAATCTATAAGGAACTCACGAAACTCCACACCCTAAATACAAGAGACTCATTTTAGACCTAAGGACACTTACAGATTAAAACTGAAAGAATGGAGAAACATCTATCATGCTAATGGATTTCAAAAGAAAGAGTAGCCAAACTTATATCAGACTAACTTGAGTTTAAAACAAAGAGTATAATAAGAGATGGAGAAGGGTATCAATTAAGGGTTCTATCCATCAAGAATATCTAACAATAGTAAATATTTATGCTTCTAATTTGAACACTAAAATATATAAATCAATAAAACAAAAACATAAACTCAATGATAATAATATTATAATAGTAGGAGACTTTAATACCCCACTTTCAGCAATGGGCAGATGATCTAAACAGAAAATCAACAAAGAAACAATGGCTCTGAATGACACACTGGACCAGATGGGCTTCATGGATATATTCAGAACATTTCATTCTAAAACAACAGAATACACATTCTTCTCCAGTGCACATGGAACATTCTCCTGAATAGATCACATACTGGGTTATAAATAAACCCTCAATAGGCACAGAACGATTGAAATCATACCATGTGTATTTTCAGATCACAACATTATAAAACTTGAAATAACCAGAAGAAAATATTTGAAAAGTCCTCAAATACATGGAGGTTAAATAACATCCTACTAAAGGATGAATGGGTCAACCAGGAAATTAAAGAAGAAATAGAAAAATATACGGAAACAAATAAAAATAAACCACAACAGTCTAAACCCTTTGGGATACAGAAAAGGCAGTCCTAAGAGGAAAGTACATTGCAATTCAGACTTATCTCAAGAAGCAAGAAATGTCCCAAATACACAACTTAACCTTTTTCCTAAAGGAGCTAGAAAAGGAACAGCTAATAAAGCCCAAATCCATCAGAATAAGGGAAAAATAAAATTAGAGCAGAAATAAACAATATAGAAATAAACAAAAATGGTAGAATAGATCAATGAAACTAAAAGCTGTTTTTTTTAAAAGAATAAACAAAATTTATAATCCAGTAGCCAGACATCTCAAAAAGAAAAGACATAGGGCCCAAATAGATAAAGTAAAAAATGCAGAGGAGAGAGCACAACCAACACCACAGAAATACAATTATAAGAAAATAGTATGAAAATTATATGCCAACAAACTGGACAATCTGGAATAAATGGATGAATTCCTAGACTTTCACATACTACCAAAACTGAAACAGGAAGAAATGGAAAATTTTGAACAGGCCCATAACCAGCTAAGACATTGAATCAGTTATCAAATTCTCCCAACGAATAAATATCTTGGGCCAGATGGCTTCCCAGATGAATTCTACCAGACATTTAAAAAAGAGTTAATACCTATTCTCTGTTCCAAAATATGAAAATGAAAGGAAAGCTTGCAAATTCAATCTATGGAGCCAGCATATTCTTGGTTCCAGAACCAGCTAAAGACCCCACTAAAAAGAAGATCTACAGGCCAATATCCCTGATGAACCTGAATGCAAATATTCTTTTTTTTAAAATGTTTTATTTATTTCTAGGAGAGAGAGAGAGACAGCGTGAGCAGGGGAGGGTCAGAGAGAGAGGGAGTCACAGACTGAAACAGGCTCCAGGCTCTGAGCTGGCAGTCAGCACAGAGCCCGANTCGAACCCACAAACCACGAGATCATGACCTAAGCGAAAGTCGGAGGCTTAACCGACTAAGCCACCCAGGCGCCCCTGAATGCAAATATTCTTAACAAGATACTTGCAAATCTAATTCAATAGTACATTAAAAAAACTATTCACCATGACCAAGTGGAATTTACTCCTGTGCTACAGGGATGTTTCAATACTCACAAATAAATCAACCTGATACATCACATTAATAAAAGAAAGAGTAGGGGCGCCTGGGAGGCTCATTCGGTTGAGCGTCCGACTTCAGCTCAGGTCATGATCTCGCGGTTAGTGGGTTCGAACCTCGCGCTGGGTTCTATGCTGACAGCCAGCTCAGAGCCTGGAGCCTGTTTCAGATTCTGTATCTCCCTCTCTCTCTGACCCTCCCCTGCTCACGCTGTCTCTCTCTCTCTCTCTCCCTCTCTCTCTCTAAGAAATAAATAAAACATTTTTAAAATTAAAAAATAACTAAATAAATAAAAGAAAGAGTAAGAATTATATGATCCTTTTGATACATGCATAAAAGAATTTAACAAAATATAGCATAAAAGTAGGGATAGAAGGAACATACCTAACATCATAAAAGCCATATATGAAGGGCTTACAGCTAATATCATGCTTAATGGGGAAAAACTGAGAGCTTTCTCCCTAATGTCAGAAAAACGACAGGGATCACCACTCCCTCACAGTTGTTCAACACAGTACTGGACATCCTAGCATCAGCAATCAGACAGCAAAACGAAATATAAGGCATACAAATTAGCAAAGAAGTTAAACTTTCACTCTTGGCAGATGACATGATATTCTACATGGAAAATCTGAAAGCCTCCACCAAAACAATGCAAGAACTGATACATGAATTCAGCAAAGTTGCAGGATATAAAGTCAATGTACAGAAATCGATGTACACCATAGATGTATTTTTATACACCAATAATGAAGCAGCAGAAAGAGAAATGAAGGGGCCAGTCCCATTTACAGTTGCACCAAAAACCATAAGATACCTAGGAATAAACCTAACCAAAGAAGTAAAAGACCTATAAACTGAAAACTACAGAAAGCTTATGAAAGAAATTGAAGAAGACAAAAAGAAATGGAAAAACAGTCCATGATCCTGGATTGGAAGAACAAATACTGTTAAAATTTCAATACTGCGCAAAGCAATCTACACATGTAAGGCAATCCTTTTCAAAATAACACCACCATTCTTCACAAACTTAGAACAAACAATGCTAAAACTTGTATGGAACCATAAAAGGCTCCAAATAGCCAAAGTAAAGTTTAAAAGCAAAATCAGGGGCGCCTGGGTGGCTCAGTCAGTTAAGCATCTGACTTCTGCTCAGGTCATGATCTCACAGTCCATGAGTTCAAGCCCTGCATCAGGCTCTGTGCTGACAGCTCTGAGCCTGGAGCCTGCTTCAAATTCTCTCTCTCTCTCTCTCTCTCTCTCTCTCTCTCTCTCTCTCTCTCTCTCTCTCTCACACACACACACACACACACACACACACACACACACAAATAAATAAACTTTGAAAATTTTTAAAAAGGAAAGCAAAACTGGAGGCACCACAATTCTGGACTTTAAGTTGTATTATAAACTTGTAATCATCAAGACAGTATGGTATGGGCACAAAAAGAGATACGTAGATCAGAGAACCCAGAAATGGACCGAAAAATGTATGGCCAAGTAATCTTCAACAAATTAGGAAAGAATATCCAATAGAACAAAGACAGTCTCTTCAGCAAATGGTAGTGGTAAAACTAAACATTGACATACAGAAAGGCCTGGACCACTTTCTCACACTATAAACAAACAAACAAACAAAAAAAGCAAAATGGATGAAAGACCATAATATGAGACAAGAAACCATCAAAATACCACAGATTTTGATCCCACAGAGAAAGATCCCACAGGGAAAATAGACAGCAACCTCTTTGAACTTAGCTGCAGAATTTACTTACTAGACATGTTTCCAGAGGAAAGGGAAATAAAAGCAAAAATGAACTAATAGGACCTCATCAAGATAAAAAGCTTCTGTACAGCAAAGGAAACAATGGAATGGGAAAAGATATTTGTGGAGTATTTTTTATTATTTTTTAAAAATTTACATCCAAGTTAGTTAGCATATAGTGCAACAATGATTTCAAGAGTAGATTCCTTAATGCCCCTTACCCATTTGGCCCATTTCCCCTCCCAAAACCCTTCCAGTAATCCTCTGTTTGTTCTCCATATTTAAAAGTCTTTTATGTTTTTGTCCCCCTCCCTGTTTTTATACTGATTTTGCTTCTCTTCCCTTATGTTCATCTGTTTTGTATCTTAAAGTACTCATTATGAATGAAGTCATATGTTTGTCTTTCTCTGACTGACTAATTTTGCTTAGCATGATACACTCTAGTTACACCCACTTAGTTGCAAATGGTAATCTTTCATTCCTTTTTATTGCTGAGTAATGCTCCATTGTGTGTACACACACACACACACACACACACACACAAACACACACATATATATACATGTGTATATATATATATATACCACATCTTCTTTATCCATTCATCTGTCAATGGACATTTGAGCTCTTTCCATAATTTGGCTATTGTAAATAGTGCTGCTATAAACATTGGGGTGTATGAGTCCCTTTGAAACAGCACACCTGTATCCCTTAAATAAATACCTATTAGTGTAATTGCTGGGACATAGGGTGAAGTTCTATTTTTAATTTTTTGAGGAATACCCATAATGTTTTCCAGAGTGGCTGCACCAGTTTGCATTTCCACCAGCAGGGCAAAAGAGATCCTCTTTCTCCACATCCTCGCCAGCATCTGTTGTTGCCTGACTTGTTGATTTTAGCCCTTCTGACAGGTGTGAGGTGATACCTCACCATGGTTTTGATTTGTATTTCCTTGATGAGGAGTGATGCTGAGGATTGTTTCATGTGTCTGTTGGCCATCTGGATGTCTTCTTTGGAGAAGTTTCTGTTCATGTCTTTAGCCCATTTCTTCACTGGATTATTTGTTTTTTGGGTGTTGAGTTTGATAAGCTCTTTATAGATTTTGGATACCAACCCTTTATCTGATATGTTGTTTGCAGATATCTTCTCCCATTCCATTGGTTGCCTTTTAGTTTTGCTGGTTGTTTCCTTTGTTTTGCAGAAGATTTTATTTTTATGAGATCCAAATAGTTCATTTTTTCCTTTTGTTTCCCTTGCCTTTGGAGACGTATTGAGTAAGAAGTGGCTGTGGCCAAAATCAAAGAGCTTCTTGCCTGCTTTTTCCTTGAGGATTTTGATGGCTTCCTGTCTTACATTTAGGTCTTTCATCCATTTTGAATTTATTTTTGTGTATGCTGTAATAAAGTGATCCAAGTTCATTTTTCTGAATGTTACTGTCCACTTTCCCAGCACCCAGAAGAGACTGTTTTATTACATTGAATATTTTTTCCTGCTTTGTCAAAGATGAGTTGGCCATATGTTTGTGGGTCCATTTCTTGGTTCTCTATTCTGTTCCATTGATCTGAGTGTCTGTTCTTGTGGCAGTACCATACTGTCTTGATGACTACAGCTTTATAATACAGCTTGAAGTCTGGGACTGTGATGCCTACTGTTTTGGTTTTCGTTTTCAAGGTTGCTTTGGGTATTCCGGGTCTTTTCTGGTTCCATACAACTTTGAGGATTGTTTCTTTTAGCTATGTGAAGCATGTTGGTGTTATTTTGATAGGGATTGCATTGAATATGTCGATTGTTTTGGGTATTATTGACATTTTAACAATCTTTGTTCTTATCCAGGAGCATGGAATATTTTTACATTTTTTAAAATCTTCTTCAGTTTCCTTCATCAGCTTTCTATAGTTTTTGGTGTATAGATTTTTTCACCTCTTTGATTATGTTTATTCCTAGTTATTTTATGGTTTTTGGTGCAATTGTAAATGGGATTGATTCCTTGGTTTCTTTTTCTGTTGCTTCATTGTTTGTGTACAGGAATGCAACCAATTTCTGTGCATTGATTTTATATCCTTTCACTTTGCTCAATTCCTTGATCAGTTCTAGCAGGTTTTTGGTGGAATATTTTGGGTTTTCCAAATAAAGTATCATGTCATCTGTGAAGAGTGAAAGTTTCACCTCCTCCTGGCTGATTTGGATGCCTTTTATTTCTGTGTGTTGTCTGATTGCTGAGGTTAAGACTTCCAATAATATGTTTAATAACATTTGCAAGAGTGGACATCCCTATCTTGTTCCTGACCTTAGGGGGAAAGCTCTCATTTTTTTCCCATTGAGGATAATATTAGCATTGAGTTTTTCATATATGACTTTTATGATCTCGATGTATGATCCTTCTATCCCTAATTTCTTAAGGGTTTTTATCAAGAAAGGTGTTGTATTTTGTCAAATGCTCTCTCTGCATCTATTGATAGGGTTGTGTGGTTCTTGTCCATTCTTTTATTGATGTGATAAATCACATTAATTTTTTTGTGGATATTGTACCAACCCTGCATCCCAGGTATAAATCCCACTTGGTCGTGGTGAATAATTTTATTGGTGTATTGTTGGATCCAGTTGGCTAATATCTTGTTGAGGATTTTTGTATCCATGTTCATCAGAGAGATTGGTCTACAGTTCTCTTTTTTAGTGAGGTCTTTGGTTTTGGAATCAAGGTAATGCTGGCTTCATAGAAAGAGTTTGGAAGTTTTCTTTCCATTATTATTTTTGGAACACCTTCAAGAGAATAGGTGTTAACTCTTCCTTCAATGGTAAAATTTCCCTGAAAAGCAATCTGGCTCTGGACTCTTGTTTTTTTGGGAGATTTTTGTTTACTAATTCGATTTCTTTACTGGTTATGGATCTGTTCAAATTTTCTATTTCTTCATGTTTCAGTTTTGGTAGTTTATATGATTCTAGGAATTTGTCCATTTCTTTCATATTGCCCACTTTATTGGCATATAATTTCTCATTATATTCTCTTATTATTTTTTTTATTCCTGCTGTGTTGGTTGTGATCTCTCCTCTTACATTCTTGATTTTATTTATTTGGGTCCTTTCCTTTTTCTTTTTGATCAATCTGGCTAGTGGCTCATCAATTTTGTTAATTCTTTCAAAGAACAAGCTTCTGGTTTCATTGATCTGTTCTACTGTTTGTTTGTTTTTTTTTAATTTCAATAGCATTGATTTCTGCTCTAATCTTTATTGTTTCCTGTCTTCTGCTGGTTTAGGGTTTTATTTCCTGTTCTTTTTCCAGCTCTTTGAGCTGTAAGTTTAGGTTGTATATCTGAGACCTTTCTTCCTTCTTTAGGAAGACCTAAATTGCTATATACTTCCCTCTTATGCCTTTGCTGAGTCGCAGAAGTTTGGGGTTGTGGTGTCATCATTTCCATTGGGTTCCATGCACTTTTTAATTTACTCCTTAAATTTTTGGTTAGCCCATTCGTTCTTTAGTAGAGTGTTCTTTAGTCTCCAAGTATTTATTATCTTTCCAATATTTTTCTTAGTTAATTTTAAGTTCCATAGCATTGTGGTCTGAAAATATGTGTGGTGTGATCTTGATCTTTTTCTACTTGTTGAAGGCTGATTTGTGTCCCAGCATGTGGTCCATTCTTGGGAACATTCCATGTGCATTGGAGAAGAAAGTTTATTCTGCTGCTTTTGGATAAAATGTTCTGAATATATCTGTTAAGTCCATCTGGTCCAGTGTTTCAATCAGAGCCATAGTTTCCCTGTTGATTTTCCGTTTAGATGATCTGTCCATTGAAGTCAGTGGAGTGTGGAAGCTCCCTACTATTATGGTATTATTATCAATGAGTTTATTTATATTTGTGATTAATTGATTTATATATTTGGATTCTTTCACATTTGGAGCATAAATGTTTACAAATGTTATGTCTTCCTGGTGGATAGACCCCTTAATTATGGTACAATGCCTTCTCTATTTCTTGTTACAGTTTTTATTTTAAAGTCTAGATTGTCTGATGTAAGTATGGCTACTCTGGGATTCTTTTGGTTACCATTAGCATGATAGATCGTTCTCCATACTTTTACTTTCAATCTGAAGGTGTCTTAAGGTCTAAAGTGGGTATCTTGTAAATATAATATAAATGGGTCTTGTTTTCTTATCCACTCTGCTACCCTATGTCTTTTGATTGGAGCATTTAGTCCATTGATGTTTATAGTGAGTACTAAAAGATATAAGTTTATTGCCATTATGTTTCTTGTGAAGTTGGAGTTTCTGGTGGCCTTCTCTGGTCCTTTCTAGTCTTTGTTGTTTCTGGTCTTTCCCCCCCCTTTTCTCCCCTTAGAGAGTCCCCCTTAAAATTTCTTGCAGGGCTGGTTTAGTGGTCATGGTATCTTTTAATTTTTGTTTGTCCGGGAAATTTTTTATTTCTCCTTCGATTTTGAATGACAGCCTTGCTCGATAAAGACTTCTTAGGTGCATAATTTTCCAATTCTGCACATTGAATATACCCTGCCACTCCTTTCTGGCCTGCCAAGTTTCTGTGGGTAGGTCTGATGCAAACCTGATCTGTCTTCCTTTGTAGGTTAAGACTTTTTTCCCTAGCTGCTTTCATGATTCTTTCCTTGCCTGAATATTTTGTGAATTTGACTATGATATGCCTTTTTGATGGTCAGGTTTTTTTTTTTTTTTTTTTTTTTAATCTAATGATAGTCTTCTGTGCTTCCTGGATTTTGGTGTCTGTCTTTCCTCAGGTTAGGAAATTTTTCCTCTATGATTTGCTCATAAAACCCGTATACTCCTATCTCTCTCTCTTCATCTTCTGGGACTCCTATGATTCTAATTTTCCTTTTTAATGAGTCACTGATTTCTCTTATTCTTAAATCATGCTCTTTTGCTTTACTCTCACTCTTTTCTTGTGCTTGATTATTCTCCATAAGTTTGTCCTCTATATCGCTGATTTGCTGCTCTGCCTCATCCATCCTTGCCGTTGTGCAATGGTCGAGATTGCAGCTCAGTTATAGCATTTTCTTATTTCATCCTGATTAGGTTTTACTTCTTTTATATCTTTATAAAGAGATTCTAATCTATTTTCAACCCCACCTAGTATTCTTATTATTGTGATTCTATATTCTGGTTCAGACATCTTGTTGTATCTGTGTTGATTAAGTTCCAAGCTGACATTTCTTTCCGCTCTTTCTTTTGGGGTGATTTCCTTCATTCCATCATTTTGAAGAAAGGAAGTGAATTAATAAGGTAAAAAAATAAATTAAAAACTGAAAACAACACACACAATGGAAAATCAAATAAATGATGCTAGATCATAGATGTGCTTTGGTCTCATTATTGAAAGGATCTTGATTGATTAGAGATAAAGGAGTAAAAAGTTAAAATTAAAAAATTAAAAACAAGACATCCACACACACAAAATCAAATAAATGATGCTAAATCCTAGGTATGTTTTCATCTGGTTACCGCAAGGAACTTGACTCATCAGACAAAAAAGGGAAAAAACTAAAATTAAAAAATTAAAAGTAACACAGACACACACACACACACACACACAATCAAATATGTGATGGTAGGTCTTAGGTGTGTTTTGGTCTGGTTATCAAAAGGAGCCTGAATGATTAGAGAAAAAAGGGAAAAAGAAAAGGAAAAAAGAAACAAAACAAAAACAACAAAAAATTTGAGGAAATTAATTTATGAAATAGAATAACTTGAAATCATGGAAGTAAAATAGAATTTGAAAATTTTACGAAAACTCAGTTGAAAAAATAAAGGAAAATATTTTAATAAAAATTGAAAATAAAAATATTAAATTATCTTTCTGTATTCAAGTAAAGAAATGGAAAAGAAAGAATAGACTATTGAACAGACTGAAATACGATTGATATTATATCGTTTTCCCCTTTAAGACAAACCGTGAAGCACTTTATAATCTGTCAACAAACAGGCAGAGAGATTTGTGGTGCTCCTGAAGAGTTAGGTCGGCCCACTTGGGTGGGGCTTAGTGTAATGGCTCCGTTCTCCGCTAGATGGCATTGCTTAACTTACAGGGGTGGATTTTTGTGGCGCCTGTAGGTGTGTATGCGCATTTGCGGGCGGCAGGTGAGATGAAAAGGATGTCACCCAGGTGTCCAGGCTAGTATCAGAACTCTGCTCTCTCCGACCAGGAATTTCGCACCCAGCCTTTGTCTTCAGTTTCAGCCCACTCCCCGCTTTTGGACTGACCATAACCACACTGTCAGGTTGCCAGGCATCACTTCGCTCTTGAGTTTTATCTGAGATGTAGCTGTGTTTCCTGACCCCTTATTTCTGAAAGACTGAGGCTTTGTCCCACTCAGATGCTCTGGGGTAGGGTCTCACCAAACAATGGCCAGGTGCTGTCCACATCCAGGAATGCTAGCAAGACTTTCTGCTGCCTGCCAATGTCCAGAGACTTGCAGCTGGGTGTCGTCCTGCCCAGAAAAAGTTCACATGATCATGTAGCTGTAGCGTTTCTGGGATTATTGAAAATCTTGCAGGCCCAAGGACCACTAGGACCCACTCTTCTGGGAATTTGCCCTTCCCTCCAGAGTACCATTAGGTATTTGATCTGCAGAGTATCAGACTCTGCAATCTCCTTCTTTATAGAGTCTTAATGGAAATTAAACCCTCTCCTTTCTCCCTTTTTAGTTCAGTCTTTGCAGCTTTTCCCACCTTTTTTCCACTTTCTCTCCAGCTGCTTTTTGGGGGTGTGCTTTTCCTATTATCTCCCTCATCTCTGTCCTCTCTCCACAATCGAAACAGCTCCCTGACATCCACGTCTCCTGTCTCTCCCAATTCACCTCTCTGCGCCATGTACCTGCTGAGTTCTGTGGTTTGGGTTGTGCAGATTGTTGTGTTAATCCTCAAGTCAATTTTCTAGGTGTGCAGGATGGTTTAGTGTTCATCTTGCTGTATTTCCCAGAAGCAGGACAGAAAAAAAGACTTCCACACTGTTCTGCCATCTTGGCTTCTTCTGAAAGAAGATATTTGTAAGTGACATATTGGATAAAGGGTTAGTATTCAAAACCTACAAAGAACATATCAAACTCAACAACAAAAAAAGAAAAAATATCCCCAAATGATCCAGTGAAGAAATAGGCAGAAGATGTGAATAGACACCTTTCCAAAGAAGTAATCCAGATAGCTAGTAGACAAAAGAAAAGATGCCAAACATCATCATCGACGAAAAACAAAAATAAACACAACTATGGAATACCATCTCAACTCAAGTTTTGTATTTTGCTTGAGAAAACACTCTTGTTGCCCAATATTCCATTGAAAAACTAATTTCCATAATTTTCTTCAAACTTTTTAAAAGGTTCCTTCATGTTAAATTTCTCATTTCATCTTAAAACTATTTCTATTTGTGATGTGACAGATGCCAATATTTTCTTTGCCCAGATAGTTATCTAAAATCTCCCAAGTATCTGTCATTGAAGACTCCATCTTTTCTGTGCAGACTTCAAATGCAACATTTACTGTGTATTAAATCCTTATAAATAAATAAGCCTGTTTTGGAACTCTCTATTCCTTTTTACTATATATTTGTCTATCTCTATGTCATACTAAACTATTTTAATTACTATCAAATTGTGGCATGTTTAAAATCTATTGGTACAAACTCCACTATCAATTCTTTTAAAAATATCTTAGCCATTAATATGCATTTTTCTCTTTGGATAAATATTAGAATCAAAATTTTATTTTATTTTATTTTTTAACAAATAGTTTATTGTCAAATTAGTTTACACATAACACCCAGTGCTCATCCCAACAAGTGCCCTCTTCCATGCCCATCTCCCCCTCCCCCCATATCCATCAATCCTCAGTTTTTGTCAGCATTCAAGAGTCTCACATGGTTTGCCTCTCTCACTTTCCCCCAACATTTTCCCCCTTCTTGCTCAGTTAAGTTCCTCCTAATCCACTTATATGTATAAACATATATTTGTCCTTCTCTGCCTGACTTATTTCTCTCAGAATAACACCCTCAAGGTCCATCCACGTTGCTACACATGGCCAGATTTCATACTTTCTCATTGCCATGTAGTATTCCATGGTATAGATAAGCCACATCTTCTTGATCCATTCGTCCGTTGATGGACACTTAGGCTCTTTCCATGTTTTAGCTATTGTGGAGAGTGCTGCTATGAACATTGGGGTACATGTGCTCCTATGCCTCAGCATTTCTGTATCCCTTGGGTAAATTCCTAGCAGTGCTATTGCTGGGTCATAAGGGAGTTCTATTGTTAGTTTCCTGAGGAACCTCCACACTGTTTTCCAGAGGGGCTGTACCAGTTTACATTCCCACCAACAGTGTAGGAGGGTGCCCGTTTCTCCACATCCTCGCCAGCATCTAGAGTTCTCTGATTTGCTCATTTTAGCCACTCTGACTGGCGTGAGGTGGTATCTCAGTGTGGTTTTGATTTGTATTTCCCTGATGAGGAGGGATGCTGAGCATCGTTTCATGTGTCTGTTGGCCATCTGGATGTCCTCTTTGGAGAAGTGTCTGTTCATGTCTTCTGCCCATTTCTTCACTGGGTTGTTTGTTTTTCGGGCGTGTAGTTTGGTGAGTTCCTTATAGATTCTGGATATTAACCCTTTATCTGATATGTCATTTGCAACTATCTTTTCCCATTCCGTTGGTTGCCTATTAATTTTCTGGGTTGTTTCCTTGGCTGTGCAGAAGCTTTTAATCTTGATGAGGTCCCAACAGTTTATTTTTGCTCTTGATTCCCTTGCTTTTGGGGATGTGTCAAGTAAGAAGTTGCTGCGGTGGAGGTCAAGGAGGTTGTTTCCTGCTTTCTCCTCTAGGGTGTTGATAGTTTCCTGTCTCACGTTCAGGTCCTTTATCCATTTTGAGTTGATTTTTGTGCATGGTGTGAGAAAATGATCTAGTTTCATTCTTCTGCATGTTGCTGTCCAGTTCTCCCAACACCATCTGTTAAAAAGGCTGTCTTTTTTCCATTGGATATTCTTTCCTGCTTTGTCAAAGATCAGTTGGCTGTATACTTTTGGGTCCACTTCTGAGTTCTCAATTCTGTTCCATTGGTCTATGTGTCTGTTTTTGTGCCAATACCATACTGTCTTGAGGATGACAGCTTTGTAGTAGAGGCTGAAGTCTGGGATGGTGATACCTCCCGTTTTGGTTTTATTTTTCAGTATTACTTTGGCTATTCGGGGTCTTTTGTGGTTCCATACAAATTTTTGGATAGTTTGTTCTAGTTTTGAGAAGTATGCTGGTGCAATTTTGATTGGAATTGCATTGAATGTGTAGAGTGCTTTAGGTAGTAATGACATCTTAACTATATTTATTCTTCCTATCCATGAGCATGGAATGTTTTTCCATTTCTTTGTGTCTTCTTCAATTTCCTTCATAAGTTTTCTATAGTTTTCATCATACAGATCTCTTGTATCCTTGGTTAGGTTTATTCCGAGGTATTTTATGGTTTTTTGTGCAATTGTGAATGGGATCAGTTTCTTGATTTCTCTTTCTGTTGCTTCATTATTGGTGTATAAAAATGCAACCGATTTCTGTACGTTGATTTTGTACCCTGCAACTTGGCTGAATTCTTGGATCAGTTCTAGTAGGCTTCTGGTGGAGTCTGTCGGGTTTTCTATGTAGAGTATCATGTCATCTGCGAAGAGTGAAAGTTTGACTTCCTCTTTGCCAATTCTGATGCCTTTGATTTCCTTTTGTTGTCTGATGGCTGATGCTAGGACTTCCAGCACTATGTTAAACAACAGTGGTGAGAGTGGACATCCCTGTCGTGTTCCTGATCTCAGGGGGAAAGCTCTCAGTTTTTCCCCGTTGAGGATGATGTTAGCTGAAGGCTTCTCATAGATGGCTTTGATGATGTTTAAGTAGGTTCCTTCTATCCCAACTTTCTCGAGAGTCTTTATTAAGAAGGGATGCTGTATTTTGTCAAATGCTTTTTCTGCATCTATTGACAGGATCATATGGTTTTTATCTTTTCTTTTATTGATATGATGTATCACATTGATTGATTTGCGAATGTTGAACCAGCCCTGTAACCCAGGAATGAATCCCACTTGATCTTGGTGGATGATTCTTTTGATATGCTGCTGGATTCGATTTGCAAGGATCTTGTTGAGAATTTTTGCATCCGTATTCATCAAGGATATTGGCCTATAGTTCTCTTTTTTTGCTGGATCTCTGTCTGGCTTGGGAATCAGAGTGATGCTGGCTTCATAAAATGAGTCCGGGAGTTTTCCTTCGACTTCTATTTTTTGGAATAGCTTGAGAAGAATTGGGATTAATTCTGTTTTAAATGTCTGGTAGAATTCCCCAGGGAAACCATCAGGTCCAGGGCTCTTATTTGTTGGGAGATTTTTGATCACTGATTCGATTTCTTCACTCGTTATGGGTCTGTTCAGGTTTTCTATTTCTTCCCGTGTGAATTTTGGTAGTGAGTGTGTGTTTAGGAATTTGTCCATTTCTTCTAAGTTGTCCAATTTGTTGGCATATAATTTTTCATAGTATTTCCTGATAATTGCTTGTATTTCTGAGGGGTTGGTTGTAATAAGTCCATTTTCATTCATAATTTTGTCTATTTGGGTGCTCTCTCTTTTCTTTTGGATAAGTCTGGCTACAGGCTTGTCAATTTTGTTTATTTTTTCAAAAAATCAACTCTTGGTTTCATTGATCTTTTCAATTGTTTCTTTGGTCTCTATTTTGTTTATTTCTACTGTAATTTTTACTATTTCCCTTCTTCTACTGGGTTTAGGGCATTCTTGTTGCTCTGCCTCTAGTTCCTTTAGGTGAGCTGTTAGATTTTGGACTTGCACTTTTTCTAATCTCTTGAAATAGGCCTGGAGAGCAATGTATTTTCCTCTTAGGACTGCCTTTGCCGCATCCCATAGATTTTGGATTGTTGTGTTTTCATTCTCATTTGTTTCCATATATTTTTTTTAATTTCCTCTCTAATTGCCCGATTGGCCCATTCATTCTTTAGAACGGTGTTCTTTAACCTCCATGTTTTTGGAGGTTTTGCAGACTTCTTCCTGTAATTGATTTCAAGTTTCAAAGCATTTTGATCTGACAGTGTGCATGGTATGATCTCAATTCTTTTATATTTATTGAGGGCTGCTTTATGTCCCAGTATGGGATCTATCTTGGAGAATGTGCCATGCGCACTTGAGAAGAAAGTAAATTCCCTGGCCTCAGGATGTAGAGTTCTAAATATATCCGTCAGATCCATCTTGTCCAATGTGTCTTTCAAGTCCATTATTTCTTTAGTGATTTTTCTGTTGTTTCACCTACCCATTGCTGTAAGCAGAGTATTAAAGTCCCCTGCTATTAGCACATTCTATCTATAAGCTTGTTTCTGTTTGTGATTAATTGTTTAGATATTTAGGTGCTCCCATATTCGGTGCATAGACATTTATGATAGTTAGTTCTTCGTGATGGATGGACCCTGTAATTACTATGTAGTGCTGTTCTTCATCTCTTGTTATTGTCTTTAATTTAAAGTCCAGTTTGTCTGATATAAGTATAGCTACTCCGGGTTTCTTTTGATTTCCTGTGGCATGATATATATTTCTCCATCTCCTTACTTTTAATCTGTAGGTATTTTTCAGTCTAAAATGAGTTTCTTGTAGACAGCATATAGATGGATTTTTTTTTTTTATCCATTCTGCTACCCTATGTCTTTTGATTGGAGCATTCAGCCTGTTTACATTCAGTGTTATTAGTGAAATATGTGGGTTTAGTGTCTTTGTATCTTTTGTAGGGTTCATGTTTGTAGTGGTGTCTCTGATATCTTTGTTCCTTGCAACCTTCCCTTCAGAGCTTCCCCCTCAGGATTTCTTGTAGGGTTGGCTTAGTGTGACAATTTCTCTCAATTTCTGTTTACTTGGAAAGGTTTTTATCTCTCCTTCTATTTTGAATGACAGGCTTGCTTGATAGAGGATTCTTGCCTGCATAATTTTTCTGTTCATCACATTGAAGATCTCCTGCCATTTCTTTCTGGCCTGCCAAGATTCAGTAGATAGGTCTGTCACCACTCTGATAGGTTTCCCTTTGTATGTTAGGGCCCTTTTCTCCCTAGCTGCTTTCAAAGTTCTCTCTTTGTCCTTATATTTTGCCATTTTTACTATGATATGCCGTGCAGAAGATCGATTCAAGTTACATGTGAGGGGAGTCCTCTGAGCCTCTTGTATTTCTACATTTACTTCCTTCCCCAGGTCGGGGAAGTTCTCTGCTATAATTTGTTCTAGGAATCCTTCAGCACCTTCCCTCTAGTTTCCTCTTCTGGGATTCCTATGATATGGATATTGTTGTGTTTGACCTTATCGCTGAGCTCTCGAATTCTTCTTTCCTCTTCCTGGATCAGTTTGTCTTTTTTTTTTTTTTTTGTCAGCTTCTTGTTTTTCTATAATGGTGTCTTCTACATCACTTATTCTCCTTTCTGCCTTTTCAATCCGTGCATTGGAGGCCTCTAATTTATTATGTATCTCATTTATCGCGTTTTTTTAAATTTTTCATGCCTATTTTTATTCTCCATTTTGTCTGTAGCCATAGTTTCTTTGATGTCCCCTATGTTTTTTTCAAGCCCAGCTATTAATTTTGTCATTATTATTCTAAAATATTGTTCAGTTATGCTGCTGATATCTGTTTTGAGCAGTTCATTAACTGTTATTTCTTCTTGGAGTTTCTTAGGAGGAGAGCTCTTTCATTTTGTCATTTTATTTAGCTTTCGGGCTCTTGTTGGTATTAAAGACCTGTTATGCTCTCTGTATCTATGTGCGTTGCTGTATCCAAGAAGACTCTTTGACTGTCCAGGGCCTATCCTTTCAGAGAGTGTTTTTTGAATGGTATCTCTTGGTCTCTCTTGTTGGGACCTTGGTTATTTTATTTTCCTATTCGTAGTGATATTTGGGACTCTCCACCTTGTGTATTCTGACTTGTTTCTTGAGGTAGCCGTTAGACGGATTTCTCAGTGGATTCTGCGTCTTTTTTCTCCCAATCTCTCAGGTTTCGTAAGGTTTCCAATGGCTTCAGGTCTTTTCCATGTGATGTATGGGAGCGAGTGCAAGTACGGAGCTCCTTACTTCTCCTAGAATCAAAATTTTAAATACGACAAAAACTCTTTTGAGATTTTTATTCAGATGGATATAGTTTGCTCTATTAAGAGACACAATTTTTTTCAACAAATATCGGAAGATCTCCTCAGAGCAATTATGAAAAATAAATAAACATTGGCACCCGGTTGACTTAGTCAGTTAAGCATCTGACCTTTGATTTTGGATCGGTTCATCATCTCATTGTTTTTGAGTTTGAACCCTGTGTTAAGCTTCATGCTGATAGCATGAAGTCTACTTGAGATCTTCTCTCTCTCTGCACCTCCTTTGCTCATGCTTTCTCTATCTTTCTCTCTCTCAAAATAAATTAGTCAAAAGCTTTACAAAAGGATAAATAAGTGTCATGCAAATTGGAAAGGAAGTAAAACTGTCACCATTTGCAGATGACATAACATTACATAGAGTAAACCCTACAGTCTACACACACACACAGACACACGCACACATACAAACACACACACACATTTTAGAACTAATAAAGTCAGTCATGTTGCAAGACATGAAATCAATAAACAAAACCTATTGCATTTATATACATTAATAATGAACTATTAGAAAGAAAAATTAAGAAAACCATCACACTTGCAATTGCAATGCATTAACAAGAATAAAATACCTAGGAATAAATTTAACCAAAAAAGTGAAAGACCTGTATACTGAAAACACAAGACATTAATGAAAGATTTTCAAAGCTCACATACAGCAAAATATATTATGTGCTCATGGGTTGGAAAAATTAATTTTATAATATCCATATACTTCAAGCAATCTACAGATTCAATACAATCTTCATCACAATTTTAACTGCATTTTTCACAGAAATAATACAATCTTAAAATTTGTATGAAATAGAATCAGAAAAGAGCCCAAAGAACTACAGCAATCTTGAGAAAGTAGAACAAAGCTGAAGACATCAATACTTCCTGATTTAAAATTCTATTGTAAAGCTATATTAATTAAAACAGTAAGGTATTGGCATAAAAATAGATACATAGATCAATGAAACAGAATGAAATGTCCAGAAATAAACCCACAATTTTATGGTCAATTAATTTACGGGCTGAGGCGCCTGGGTGGCTTAGTCGGTTAAGTGTCCGACTTTCGCTTAGGTCATGATCTTGCGGTTCGTGGGTTTGAGCCCCACGTTGGGCTCTGTGCTGACTGCCAGCTCAGAGCCTGGAGCCTGTTTCAGAGTCTGTGACTCCCTCTCTCTCTGACCCTCCCCTGCTCACGCTGTCTTCTCTCTTTCCTAGAAATAAATAAAACATTAAAATAAATAATAATTTATGGGAAAGAAAATAAGATATACAATGAAACAAAGGACAGTTTCTTCAGTTAAGTGGTGCTGGGAAAACTGGACAATTACGTGCAAAAGAATGACACTGGATCACTATCTTACTCCATACACAAAAATTAACTCAAAATAGATTAAATACTTGAATGTAAAACTTATAGAGGGTAGCAAAGGCAGTAAATTCCTTGACAGAGGTCTTTCTGGTAATTTTTTAAAATCTTTCAACAAAAACAAAAGCAACGAAAGTAGAAACAAATTAGTAGGAATCAAACCACAAAGCTCTACACAACAAAGGGAATCATCAACAAAATAAAAAAGCAACTTACTGATTGGGAGAAATATTTGTAAATCATATTATA
Organism: Hyaena hyaena; assembly: GCF_003009895.1. NCBI lineage: Eukaryota > Metazoa > Chordata > Mammalia > Carnivora > Hyaenidae > Hyaena > Hyaena hyaena. The sequence goes on along the minus strand of NW_024081794.1, from coordinate 509,462 downwards.
TGATAATTGGTTAATATCAAAAATATGTAAAGAGCTCCATAGCAAAAAAAAATAATAATAATAAGAAAAAAGAAAGAATCAAATTAGTAAATGGACTGAGAATCTGAACAGACATCTTCTCAAAGAAGACAGGCAACAAACAGGGGCATGAATAGGTATGCTCAGTAACATTAATCATCAGAGACATGTAAATAAAAACCCCCATGTTCACTGCAATACTACTTACAATAGCCATGATATTCAAGTAGCCTAAATTTATATCTATGGATGAATGGATTCAAAAAATGTGGTGTGGGATATTATTCAACCATGAAAAGAATGAAATTTTGGCATTTGGATCAACATGGATAAAACTTGAGGACATTATGATAAGTGAAATACAACAGACAAAGACAAATGCAATATTATCTTCTTATATGTAGAATCTTAAAAAAAAGAAAGAGAAAAAAAAAAAAAACTCAGATTGTTGCCAGTCGTGGGCAATGGCAAGTGGTGGAAACGAGTGAAGGGGGTCAAAAGGTTTAAAAATTAATTTAAAAAAATCTTATGAAAATTCGTACAATATATACTGCTCTAATGCCAAAGCCAACTTTAAAATAAGGTGTGTATTGAGGCACCTGGGTGGCTCAGTCGGTTGAGTTTCCAACTTCAGCTCAGGTCATGATCTCATGGTTTGTAGGTTCAAGCCCCACATCAGGCTCTGTGCTGACAGTTCAAAGCCTGGAGTCTGCTTCAGATTCTTTTTCCCTCTCTCTCTGCTCTTCCCCCATCTCTCCCCACCTCTGTCTCTCAAAAATAAATGAAAATTTGAAAAATAAATAAATAAAAATAAAATAAAGTATGTATAGTCAATAAAAATTAACTTGTGTCAATTAAATGGAATGAAATTTAAAAGAAAGTATAAGTGGAGGAGTTTACAAGAAAACAGAGGTGGTGTAAGAGGACCCTGGGTTAACCTTCTTTTGTGAACACAACTATATAACTGTTAAATCATCCTAAATACCTCATAAATCTACCTGACTGACAGAACAACTCCACAACTAAGGGAAAAAAGTGGTCACATCAAAGAAGATTGGAAGTGTGGACATGGGGTTAAGGGGAGAAATCATGGGTGATGTGAAGAGGTGGGAGCTGTAGTCACAGAGAAGAGCAAGAGAGACAGGAACACAGGGGAATGCACAAAGAGAACGTTTCTCTAAAACCATTGGTTAAGAAACTGAGTGTGGTTGAAATTTGCGAGCTCTTGGAAACAGCAGGGCTTAAAGCTTAGATTTAAAGTTTACTGCATTTGATTTGCTCATTTTAGCCACTCTCACTGGTGTGAGGTGGTATCTCAGTGTGGTTTTGATTTGTATTTCCCTGATGAGAAGGGATGCTGAGCATCGATTCATGTGTCTGCCCCTCTGGAAAATGTGTGGAGGTTCCTCAGGAAACTAACAATAGAACTCCCCTATGATCCAGAAATAGCACTGCTAGGAATTTACCCAAGGGATACAGGAGTGCTGATGCATAGGAGCACATGGACCCCAATGTTCATAGCAGCACTCTCAAGAATAGCTAAAACATGGAAAGAGTCTAAATGTCCATCAACTGATGAATGGATCAAGAAAATGTGGTTTATCTATACAATGGAATACTCCATGGCAATGAGAAAGAATGAAATCTGACCATGTGTAGCAACATGGATGGACCTTGAGGGGGTTATGCTGAGCGAAATAAGTCAGGCAGAGAAGGACAAATATCATATGTTTTCACGTATAGGAGGATTAGGAGGAACTTAACTGAGGACGATGGGGGAGAAGAAAGGGGGAAATGGTGGGGGGAAGGGAGAGAGGCAAACCATGAGAGACTCTTGTATGCTGAGAAACAAACTGAGGACTGATGGATGTGGGGGGGAGGAGGGAGATGGGCATGGAAGAGGGCACTTGTTGGGATGAGCACTGGGTGTTATATGGAAACCAACTGGACAATAAACTATTTGTAAGAAAAAAAAATAAAGGTTACTGCATTTGGCAGGGATAGAGCCCAGAGGGCATTGCCCTGTTCCTGGAGAGAAGACAGGCAAACAAATGGGCCAGACACCATGGAAACAGCAATTTGGAGAATGCCTGGAACACACAGAGAAGAGACCATATTCTCTTTGCATTCCTGAAAAGCAGGTTCACAGAGAGGCCTCTCCAAGAACAAAGGAACCAGGCTGCACCATTTCCCTTTCCTATCCTTCAGTATAAACATAGAACCACCTGCAGAAAGCAGAGAAGTGGGACGCTGGCTGCCTAACTTGCTTACACCAAGCATGATACCCCTATGAGAATGGCACTGCTATTCTCAGCCAAGCTTCACTCAGTCTCAGCACAACAGACCCCTCCCCCAAAAGACTAGAACAAACCCCTGCCCAAACCACGTCTCCTAACCATAGTTCTTCAGGGCCTCAGTTCTTGTGGAGGTGGTGACAAGTCTCATTTCACCTGCACCCCAGAGCACATCTACTTAAAATTCATCAAATTAATGTCAGAGACCAAACAAACACTGCCAACAGCAGGCTAGGAGAGTCTCTAGATATTATTGTCCTGAAGGATAAAGTGGATCAGGACACAACAGCAGAGCACATGCAATACACACCAGAGATATTCCCTTAAGTCTCAGCCGCTGGGGACTATATGACCTCTTCTTCATAAGGTCATTACTTTAAGAAGCAAGAGACATAACTGTCATTTATAATAGAGGAAAAGAAAGGCAGAGATGTAGACAAAATGCGGACAGAAGAAATTACCCTAAAATGAACAAACGAGATAAGGCCATTGCCAGAGAGCTAAGTGAAATAGAAATAAGTAACATGCCTGATGGAGAATTTAAAGCAAAGATCATAAAGATAGTCACTGAACCTGAGAAAAGAATGAAAGACATCAGTGAGACCCTTATCACAGAAATAAAAGAGTCAAAGATGAATAAATCATAAGTGAACAGTACAATAAATGAGATTAGGGACATAACTGATGCAATGAACAGCAGGCCAGAAGAAGCAGAGGAAAGAATTAATGATCTAGAAAACAACTTAATGGAAAGCAATGAACCTGAACAAAAGAAAGAATTATACAACACAAGAATAGGCTTAGGAGATTCAGTGACTCCATCAAACATAGTGTTCATATCATAGGAGTTCATATTTCCAGAAGATGAAAGAGAAAAGGGAATAGAAAATTTATTTGAGAAAATGATAACAAAAATTTGGAAAAGGAAACATCGAGACCCATGAGGCACAGAGAAATCCCATCAAAATCAATAAAAGCAGGTCAACACCAAGACGTATTGTAATTACATTTTCAAAATATAGTGATAAAAAATCTTAAAAGCAGCAAGATAAAATAAATCATCAACTTAAAAGGAAAAACCCATCAGGCTATCTACAGATTTTTTCAACAGAAACTTGGCAAGCCAGAAGGGAGTACTGTGATATAATCAAACTGGTGAATGGGAAAAATCTGCAGCCAAGAAAACTATCTAGCAAGGCTATCATTTGGAATAGGGGAAACAAAGATTTTATTTCCAGACAAAAACAAAACAAAACAAAACAAAAAAACCCCAAAAAACAACAACAACAACAACGACAACTAAAGGAGTTGGTGACCAATAAACCCACCCTGCGAGAAGTATTAACATGGAGTCATTGAGTGGAAAGGAAAGAAAAAATAAAGGTATAAAGGAAGGAAAACAAAAGCAGTAAAAGTAAATGTTTTTATAAAAATCAGTCAAGGAACTCACACACAAAATAAAGATATAAGGTATAGTAACATATACCTAAAACATGAAGAGGAGAAGAGAATAGAATGGATTCACACTTGAATTACCATCAATTTAAGATAGACTATTATTTGCAGAAGAGGTAATATATAAAGCTAATGGTCACCATATATCAAAACTCATTAATAAACATTCAAAGAATAAATAGAAAGTAATCTAAGTATATCATTTAAAAAAATCATCCAAAAATGAAAGATAAAAAGACAAGAAAAGAGAAAATCTCCAGAAACAACCACAAAACAAGAAAAAAAAATGGGAATACATATCTGTTAACAATCACTTTGAATGTAAATATACCAAACACTCTAGATAAAATATGTTCTGTGTCAGAATGGATAAAAAAAAAAAAAGACTTATCCATAGGCTGCTTATAAGAGACTCATTTTAAACCTAATGAGACCTATAGATTGAAAGTGAGAGGATGGAGAAACATTTATCATGCAAATAGATGTCAAAAGAAAGACAAAGTATCGATACTTGTATTAGACAAGTTAGACTTTAAAATTAGACTGTAACAAGAGATAAATAAGAACACTATTTAATAATAAAAGAGGCAAACAAGAATATACAATTCTATATATTTATATACCCAACATGGAGCATCCAAATATATAAAACATATTAATAACAAACATAAATAAATTAATTGATAATACAATAATAGTAGAAGACTTTAACATGTCATTCACATCTGTGGACATATCACATAAACAGAACACAAACAAGGAAGCAATGGCTTTTAATGACACACTGGAACAAATGGGTTTAACAGATATATTCAGAACACTACATCCTAAAACAACAGAAAACACTTCTTTCAAGTGCACAAGGAATATTGTCTAGAATAGATCACATATTAGGTCACAAAACTGGTCTCAAAAATACAAAATGATCGAAGTCATACCATGCATGTTTTCTGACCACAGCAGTATAAAACCAGAAGAAAAAAAATCTAGAAAGGCCAAAAATACAAAAGAGTTAAATAACATGATACTAAATAATCAATGGGTCAACCAGGAAAGCAAAGAAGAAATTGAAAAAAAAAAAAAAAAACATGGAAACAAATAAAAATGAAGACAAAACAATCCAAAACTTTTGACATGCAGAAAAAGCTGTTTTAAGAGGAAGTATATAACAGTGCAGGCCTACTTCAAGAAGCAAAAAAATTCTCAAACAAACGACCCATCCTTACACCTAAAGAAGCCACAAAATAATAAGAAATAAAGCTTCGAGCCAGCAGAAGGAAGGAAATAATAAAGATTAGAATAAAAATATATTATATACAAACAAATAAACAAATAATAAAGCCAGGAGCTGGTTCTTTGAAAAAATTAATAAAATTGATAAACCTGTAGCCAGACTTATCAAAAGGAAAAGAGAAAGTATCCAAATAAATAAAATAACAAATGAGAGATGAGAAATAACAACCAACACCACAAAAATACAAACAATTATAAGAAAACAGTATGAAAAGCTATATGTCAACAAATTGGACAATCTAGAAGAAATACATTAGTTTCTAGAAACATATAAAGTACCAAAACTGAAGCAGGAAGAAATAGAACACATAAACAGATTAATAGCCAGCAAAGAATTTGATCAGTAATCAAAAATGTCTCAACAAACAAAAGTCCAGGACTAGACGGCTTCACAGGTAAATAATACCAAAAATGGAAAGAAGATTTAATACCTATTCTCAAACCATTCTAAAAAATAGAAAAGAAAGGAAAACTTACAAGTTACTTCTATGAGGCCAGAATTACCTTGATTCTAAAACCAGAAAAAGACACCACCAAAAACGTGAGCTACAGGCCAATATCCCTAATGAACATAGATGCAAAATTCCCAATAAAATACTAGCAAACAAAATCTAATAATATATTTTAAAAAATCATTCACCATGATCAGGTGGGATTTATCCTGGGTTGCAAGCATGATTTGCAATATTTGCAAATCAAAGAAAGGATAAAAACCATCTGATCATATCAACAGATGCAGAAAAAGCATGTATTTGGCTAAGTACAACATATTCATAATTCAAATCCTCAACAAAGTAGGTTTGGAGGGAACATACCTCAACATAATAAAGTCCAACTATGAAAAATCCACAGCTAATATCATTCTCAATGGGGAAAAAGAAATAAAAGATATCCAAATCAACAAGGAAGAAGTAAAAATTTCATTATTTACAGATGACATGATACTCTATACAGAAAACCGAAAGACTCCATCAAAAAAAATTGACAGAACTGGTACATGAATTCAGTAAAATTTCAGGATAAAAAATCAATGTACAAAAATTAATTGCATTCCTATACACCAATAACCAAAAACAATAAAATATCTAGGAATAAACCTAACCAGAGAAGTGAAAGACCTGTATTCTGAACATTATAAAACACCAATGAAATTGAAGATGACATGAAGAAATGGAAATACATTCCATGCTTATATATTGGAAGAACAAATATTATTAAAATATCTATACTACCCAAAGCATTCTGCAGATTTAATGCACTGTGTATCATAATACCAACAGCATTTTTCACAGAGCTAGAACAGACTTTGTATGGAACCAAAAAGGACCCTAAGGAGTCAATGCAAACTTGAAAAAGAAAAACAAACTGGAGGCACAGTTATGCTGGACTTTAAGTTATATCACAAACCTGTAGTTACCAAAAACAGTATGGTACTGACAAAAACAGAGACATAGATTAATAGAACACACAAAAATTACTCAAAAAAGAATCTATAATTATATGCTTAATAATCTTTGGCAAAGTCATAAGAAGAATATGCAATGGGAAATAAAGTCTTTTCAAAGAATGGTGTTGGAAAAACTAGACAGCAACATGGAAAATAGTAAAAGTGTACCACTATCTTACACCATATACAAAAATAAATTCAAAATGGATTAAAGACATATGTGAGATCTGAAACCATAAAAATCCTAGAAGAGAGCATAAGGAGTAACTTCTTTGACAAATGGCCATAGTAGTTTATTTCTAGATATGTTTCTTGAGGGAAGGGAAACAAAATAAGAATAAACTATAGGTATTACATAAAAATAGAAAGCTTCTGCACAGTGAAGAAAACAATCAACACAACTAAAGGCAACCTACTGAATGGGAGAAGATATTTGTAAATGGAATATCTGACAAACCATTAGTATCCAAAATATACAAAGAACTTATAAAACTCAACATCCCCCCGAAAATAATCTGATTAAAAATGCAGAAAACATCAATGGACATTTTCCCAAAGAAAACAAAGACAGCCAACAGACACATGAAAAGATGCTCAAGATCACTAATCATCAAGGAAATGCAAATCAAAACTACAATGAAATATCGCCTCACACCTGTCAGAGTGGTTAAAATCAACAATACTAGAAACATCAGGTGTTGGTGATGATGTGGAGAAAAAGGAACCTTTGTGCACTGTTGGTGGGAACACAAACTGTTGCAGTCAGTGTGGAAAACAATATGGAATTTCCTTAAAAAGTTCAAAATAGAACTACTCCATGATCCAGTAATCACACTACTATTTACTCCCAAAATACAAAAACACTTATTGAAAGGTTATGTGCACTCCAATGTTTATAGAAGCATTATCTACAATAGCCAAATTATCAAAACAGCCCAAATGTTCATCAATAGTTGAATGGATGAAGAAGAAATGAAATATATACGCAATGGAATATTACTCAGTCATAAAAAAGAACGAAATATTGCCATGGACATGGGTACAGCTAGAGCATATAATGATAAGAGAAGAAAGTCAGCCAGAGAAATAAAAATACCACATTATTTCACTCATATGTGGAAATTAAGAAAAAATCAAATGATCAAAGGGAAAAACAAAGATAGAGAGGCAGACTAAATTACAGAGAACAAATTGATGGTTAGCAGAAATGAGGTGAGGGTATGGGTTAAATAGATGATGGGGATTAAGGAACGCACTTGTGTTGATAAGCACTGGGTGATGTATGGAAAACACTATATTATACATCTGGAACTAATATTAAACTGTATGTTAACTAAATGAAATTTATATAAAAACTTTGAAAAATAAAAGAAAACATAAGTGGAATAATGAATACCACCACAACAGCAAAAGAAATGGGGATGATCTTTGCGTTATTCCCTATTTCCTTCTAGGGAAATATACTATATCTTCATATATTACTATTTTAAGTACCTTTTATAACTTATTTAAAATTTTTTCATGTTATTCCTTTTTTGAGAGAGAGACAAAGAGAGAGACAGAGACAGAGTGCAAAAGGGGGAGGAACAGAGAGAGAGGGGTACATAGAATCTGAAGTAGGTTCCAGGTTCTGAGCTGTCAGCACAGAGCCTGATGCAGGGCTCGAACTCACAAACTGTGAGATCATGATCCGAGCAGAAGTAGGACACTTAATTGACTGAGCCACCCAGGCTCCCCCGCTTTTTTTTAAATTTTTAACGTTTATAACTTATTTTGATATGATGTTGGATATATATTTTAAAGTTTGTTCCTTACTATAGAAAAATTTTGTTGCATTTGTGAATATTGTCCCTTTATTACCATTACGAATTGATTAATATTCTGTACAAGAATATAAGCAATTTTTAATATGTTGTGTTAGTCTATTTGTGAATGACTGTAGATGTATTACTAGATTTATAGTTGCTTCTCTGAGCTTTTCTGTGTTGACCAACATATGATCTGTGAAAAATGACAATTGTGTTCCTTATTGTTATTTCATGAGCTGGTTTGCTCAACATCCATTTGAATCCTTTTTTAGCTGCAGAGAATGGAATCTTGAAACTACATTTCCTAGTCTCTTATAGCTAGAGTTCTGGATACAATTTAAGTTTAACAAATCACATGTATTCAAATTCCACTTTAATTTACAAATGAGCTATATGAAAGCAACTATTATGAAGACTGATAATAGTAGAATGATCCTTCAAAGTAGCCATTTTATCATTAAAGCATAATTATTTTTCTGAAATATTAGTTATTCTATACTATTGTCTGAGATAGGAAAAAAGAAATGGGCTTTTCTAGATAGAATGAGTGGAAAACGAATAAGAGAAATACGATAGATTTTATTTGACTGAAGATACTGGCTGAAGGCTCCCAGGACTTATAAAATTTATCATCTATGATCAAAGTGGGTCTACAAAATTTCAGAGTACAATTGGGCTCTTTATTTTCATAAGATTAGAAGCTTTCTTATAGGTTTGATAAGACTTTGGCTTTCTGAGACTTGTATACAATAATCCATGTGATCTTTTGGAACTGTCTTTGTGTATATTTGTTGATAAAATTACTCTCATCCCAAGGGAAAACATACTGCTACTTTGTCAAGTATCTTTTTTTTTTTTCTGGATATCAGTTGATCAAGCTGGGTAAACCAATGAAGCTGAATAATAGATTCTCAGACTTTTGTGAAAGAAAAAGTTTAAGTTCTTCTAAGACTGAGGATCTGACAAGCAAAATTATATATATCAAATATCCCAACTATTACTTTTTGTTAATGTTTATTTACTTTTGAGAGAGACAGTGTGAGCAGGCAAGTGATAGAGAGAGAGGGAGACAAAGAATCTGAAGCAGGCTCCAGGCTCTGATCAGTCAACAGAGTCCGACGTGGGGATTGAACTCCGAACTGCAAGATCATGACCTGAACTGAAGTCTGACACTTAACCGAATGAACCACCCAAGTGCCCCAGCCCAACTGCTACTTTTAAACAATTTTAAAAGCCTCTCCTATGTTTATGAAATGATTACTGAACATTATGAACCTTATATGGTCTCTATAAATTCTCTTTGTAAGAGTGGTGTATGAATGTGTTTGTATGTGCATATGTCTGTGTACATGTACTTGTGAATAAAAATTAGTAATGAATAAAAATAAGGATTTTGTATCCATGTGAATTTTGTACTAAGATTTTCTACCTAAATTTTTATATTTATAGGTATAATATTCCTCTGTTAGATGTTTTAGTATTGACATCTTGATTAAATTCTGACAGCCTATATCAAAATAGGTGAACTTTTTCTGTAAAGGGCCAAGTAATAAACATTTTGGCTTTGTTGGTGGTATGGTGTCTGCCCTTCAAATGTACCATTGTAGTGTAAAAGCAACCATAGACAGTTAATAAACAAATGAGTACGGTTGTGTTCCAATAAATCTTTATTTAAAAAAAAAAAGATGGACTGAATTTTGTTGACAGGTTATAGTTTTTAGCCAAAATAGTTTTTCAACATTTAATACAAATTTAGAACTGTTTACAAAACAATGCCAATGTTATTTACTTTTTCAAAATAATGTGTTTCAATAAAGTAATCCACAGTTACGAAAAAGCCAAACACATGCAGCTGTTATTATTTACAATAAAATCAATAAGATAGAGAAAAGGAAAAATAGGCTTTTTGAAGGTACAATTTTTTTAATGTTTTATTTATTTCTGAGAGAAAGAGAGAGAGACAGCGTGAGCAGGGGAGGGTCAGAGAGAGAGGGAGACAAAGAATCTGAAGCAGGCTCCAGGCTCTGAGCTAGCTGTCAGCACAGAGCCCAACTCGGGGCTCGAACCCACTAACAGCGAGATCATTACCTGAGCCAAAGTCGGATGCTTAATGGACTGAGCCACCCAGGCTCCCCTAAAGGTACAATTTTGACAGCATTAACTATGTTAGCTTTTGAGGAGAATATGTTTATACTTGTGATACCACAGGCAATAGTACTAAAAAATAGTAAATAAAAAAATTTAGTATTTCTTGCCAATATGCTAAACCTTCCTTTTTAACCTCAGTAAATGACTCGATAAGAAAATAAGGAAAGATGGAACAAATTAGAGTCCAAAAAGAAAACACATCATTTTTCATTATTGTCTATATTGATAAATAACCAAGTCTCAGAGAATGTCAATAAAGTTATACCAACCAATAAATAATCACATTTTGTTCTTTTGACATTTTACCTCAACTACTAAGATAGGAATATTGAACTCCCCAATGAATCTATGTATTCTCCATTCATTTTTTTTTCACGTGGTGGCAGCACATATCCTACCACAGCAACATACCAGCAGCTCCTCAGAATAATTATAATCCAGAGAGTGAAAAGTAGACCTGGCTGTGCCACATATTGCTGGCAGATGTGGGCATATCAGGAAGCAGGCCCTTCACACTGACCTATGCGTTGGCAGCAATGGCTCCCCAACAGTATCTGGAGTAGGGTACAGTGGTAGTGGCTTCTCCATTCATTTTTATCAGCTTTTGTTTTGTGTATGTTAAAATCCTATTATGAGATGCATGCACATTTAAGCATTTTATGTCTCTTTGATGAATTAATTTTTATTCTTATAAAATGTATTTCTCTATCCTTGATAGCATTCCTTGTTCTTTAGTCTACTTTGTTCAATATTAGTATATGATTCCAGCTTTCTATTATAATTTAGATGATATACATATTTTTATACTCTTACTGTTGACTTCTGTTATTATATTTAAAGTGGATTTCATACAGATGGCATACAGGTAGGTTTTAGACTTTTTATCTAATCTGTTTTTTATTTTTTAATGTTTTATTTATTTCTGAGAGAGAGAGAGGTAGCATGAGCAGGGGAGAGAGAGGGAGATAAAAGAGTCCAAAGCAGGCTCCAGGCTCTGAGATAGCTGTCAGCAAAGAGCCCGACGTGGGGCTTGAACCCATGAACGATGAGATCAATACTTGAGCTGAAATCGGATGTTTAACCGACTGAGACACCCAGGCACCCCTCTAATCTAATTTTTAAATCTATGTCTTTTGGATGGGAGGCAAGATGGCGGAGAAGTAAGGGGCTCCGTACATTACACTCGCCCCCATCTCTCAAACAGAGAAGGCCTAAAGCCATAAGAACCCTTACAGAATCCAGGAGTTTGAGAGGAAAAGGAGACAGAGTCCATTGAGAAAACCTTATAGTGTGAGTGCGACCTGGGTAAGATAAAATAGGGCCAGGACCGGAGACACAGAGGGAGGGGAGGATCCCCCTTTGCAGGGAGCCGCAGTGAGTCTAGGGGAAAAAAGAGTGGCCAAAACTGCTCAAGACACTGTCCCTGTCTCTGGAGAAGAGAAAAACCTCCTCTCAGGACACAGAGGGATCCGGTTTCCTGCTGTTCAGCTGACCCTAGGTGGGACGCAAGCGACCCAGGCGACCCCAGGTGAAACTGCTCCATGCTCACCAGCTGGACCTGGAGGGTACACGCAGCGGCCCTGCCTATGTGCTTCTAGCTCGACTGGATCCCCAGAGGGGAGGCAAGAAGCTTAAAACTGCTCTGAGGGACTCGCCCGCAAGTTTATATTTTGGGCGACTGGACACAGAGGAACCCGGTTTCCTGCTGTCCAGCTGACCCTAGGGGAGATGCACTGGTTCCAGGTGACCCCAGGTGAAACTGCTTCTAGCAAGCCAGCTCAACCTGGAGGGGATGCAGCGGTGTCTGAAGCTGTACCCTTGTGCTTCTGGCTCAATCCCCAGGGGGAAGGCTAGAGGCTTGAAATAGCTCTGAGGGACTCGCCTGCAAGTTTATATTTTGGGCAATTTCAATGAGGTGCTCGGACTGAGATCTGGAAATGAAGCCTGGCTTGAGATATAGAGCACAGCCCATCTTGGCTACCCCCCTGGCACAGGGAGATCACACCAAAAAGAGTGAGTTGCAATGCTTCGTTCAAGAAAGGACTGGGGCTCCGCCACTTTTCTACCCACAGCCGCCAAAGCAGGACCACTGCGGACAAACTAGACCAAACCACGCCCATCCCCACTGAAGAGCTGCCCTCTTCCTTTGTTTTTTGTTTTTTTTTTTTTTTTTACCCGAGCCCAGGCAAGACCAACATGAATGCACTGTCCTGATTAATTCTGGTCACTGGCTTGCTTAAACAATCAGATTTAATCAATTCACTAGATGTAAATTCTACACTTCTGTCGCTACCTTTTTATCTCTTTCTCTCTGGAGTAATCAGACTATACAGTTTCTCTGAATAGCATTATCATCATTTCTTTCGCCTCCTCTCCAACCATATTCAACTCTTTCTTTCTTTGAAATAAGCCTCTTACTCCTTCTGCCTGCTCATTTCATTTCCAATTTCGCTTCATCCCAACCTTGTCATATCTCTCTCTATGCTGTTCCACAAGCACTGAATACACATGGCTCTTTACTTCTGGCTGGGAAATCTGGTATTGTGATTTAGACTGTCCTTTGTCTATTGGGTTTCTTCGTTTTCCTTTTCTTTTCTTCTTTTTTCTTTTTTATGTGTTTTTATTTCTTATTATTCGCCTTCCCTTCTTCCTCTTTTTTTTTTCTTTTTTGTTTTCCTGTTCGGTTTGCATGTTTGTTGGATTTGTCTGTGCGTTTGTATGCCATTGTTCCCTGTGTGTTTGTCTGTCTGTTTTCTTCTCCAGGGCTACCTCAAGAAGCAAGCCGAAGTACCCATTGTGGAAAGTCCCTAATAACACTATGAATTAGAAAATAAAATAACCAAGGTCTCAACAAGAAAGACCAAGAGACATGATTCAAAGAAGACTTTCTGAACGGAGAGGACCAGGACAGTCAAAGAGCCTTCTTTGACACAGCAGCACTCACAGTTGCAGAGTGCATAACAAGCTGTCAAAACTAACAAAAGATAGAAAGCTAACCAAAATGACGAAACGAAAGAGCACTCCTCCAAAGAAATTCCAGGAAGAATTGACAGCTAACAAACTGCTCAAAACAGATATAAGCTAAATAACTTAACAAGAATTTAGAACAACAATCATAAAATTAATCACTGGGCTTGAAAAAGGCATGGAAGACATCAGAGAAACTATTGCTACAAAGACTATGGAGTTTACAAATACCTGTGATGAATTCAAAAATACTACAAATGAGATGCAACATAAAATGCAGGCATCCAATGCATGAATTGAAGAGGCAGAAAGGAGAATAAGTGATTAGGAAGACACAATTATAGAAAAAGAGGAAGTTGAGAAACAGAGAGATAAACTGATCCAGAACATGAAAGGAGAGCTCAAGAGCTCAGCGATACAATCAAATGGAACAATATCCGTATCATAGGAATTGCAGAAGCTGAGGATAGAGGGAAAGGAGTTGAAAGTGTCCTTGAACAAATTATAGCAGAGAACTTCCCCAATCTGGGGATGGAAACAGAGGTTGAAATCCAAGAGGCACAGAGAACTCCCCTCAGACGTAACTTGAATCGATCTTCTGCATGACATATCATAGTGAAACTGGCTAAATAGAAGGACAAAGAGACTCCTGAAAGCAGCTAGGGAGAAAAGGGCCCTAACATACAATGGGAAACCTATCAGAGTGGTGACAGACCTATCTACTGAAACTAGGCAGGCCAGAAACGAATGGCAAGAGATCTTCAATATGATGAACAGATAAAATATGCAGCCAATAATCCTCTATCCAGCAAGCCTCTCATTCAGAAAAGAAGGAGAGATAAAAGTCTCTCCAAATAAACAAAAATTGAAAGAATTTGTCACCACTAAACCAGCCCTACAAGAAATCATGAGGGGGAACCTCTGAGGGAAATGTTGCAAGGATCACAAGACACCAGAAACACCACCACAAGCATAAATCCCACAAAGGACACGATGACTCTAAACCCATATTTTTAAATAATACACTGAATGTAAATGGGCTAAATGCCCCAATCAAAAGACATAGGGAAGCAGAATGGATAAAAAAACAAAATCCACCTATTTGCTGTCTACAAGAAACTCATTTTAGATTGGAAGACTCTTTCAGATTGAAAGTAAGGGGATAGAAAAACATCTATCATGCTACTGGAAGTCATAAGAAACCTGGAGTAGCTATACTTATATCAGACAAATTGCACTTTAGAGTAAAGACAGTAAGAAGGGATGAAGAAGGGCATTATATAATAATTACAGGGACTATCCATCAGGAAGAGCTAACAATTATAAATGTCTATGCACTAAATATAAGAGCAACTAAATACATAAAACAATTAATCACAAACAGAAACACTCTTATCAATAAGAATGTGCTAATAGCAGGGGACTTTAATACTCCACTTACAGCAATGGATAGATCAACTAGATAGAATATCAATACAGACACAATGAACTTGAATGACACAATGTAACAGATGGATGTGAGAGATATATTTAGAACTCTACATCCTGAGGCCATGGAATTCACGTTCTTCTCAAGTGCGCAGGGCACATTCTCCAAGATAGATCAAATACTGGGACACACAGCAGCTCTCAATAAATATAAAAGAATTGAGATCATACCATGCACACTTTCAGATCACAATGCTATGAAACTCGAAATCAATCACAGGAAGAAGTCTGGAAAACCTCCTAAAACATGGAGGTTAAAGAACACCCTACTTAAGAATGAATTGGCCAATTAGGCAATTAGAGAAGAAATTTAAAAATATATGGAAACAAATGAAAATGAAAATACAACAATGCAAACTCTATGGGATGCGGCAAAGGCAGTCCTAAGAGGAAAGTACATTGCACTCCAGGCCTATTTCAAGAAATTAGAAAAAGCACGAGTGCAAAATCTAACGGCGCACCTAAAGGAACTAGAGGGAGAGCAACAAGAGCAACCCAAACCCAGTAGGAGAGGAGAAGTACTAAAAATCAGGGCAGAAATAAACAATATAGAAACCAAAGAAACAGTTGAACAGATCAATGAAACCAAGAGCTGGTTTTCTGAAAAAATAAACAAAATTGACAAACCTCAAGCCAGGCTTCTCTAAAAGAAAAGAGAGAGCACTCAAATAGACAAAATCATGAACGAAAATGGACTTATTACAACCAACCCCTCAGAAATACAAGCAATTATCAACAAATATTATGAAAAATTATATGCCAACAAATTGGACAACGTAGAAGAAATGGACAAATTCCTATACACACACACTACCAACATTCACACGGGAAGAAATAGAAAATCTGAACAGACCTATAACAAGTGAGGAAATGGAATCAGTTATCCAAAATCTCCCAACAAATAAAAGCCCTGGCCCAGATGGCTTCCCTGGGGTATTCTACCAGACATTTAAAACAGAATTAATCCCCATTCTTCTCAAACTATTAAAAAAAAAAAAAAGAAATCGAAGGAAAACTTCCAGACTCATTTTATGAAGTCAGCAGCATCACTTTCATTCCCAAGCCATATAGAGACCCAGCAGAAAAAAGAGAACTACAGGCCAATACCCTTGATGAATACAGATATAAAAATCCTCAAAAAGATACTTGGAAATCGAATCCAACAACACATAAAAAGAATTATCCACCGAGATCAAGTAGGATTCATCCCTGGTTACAGGGCTGGTTCAATATTCGCAAATCAATCAATGTGATACATCACATCAACAAAAGAAAAGATAAAAACAATATGATCCTCTCGATAGATGCAGAAAAACATTTGACAAAATACAGCACGCCTTCTTAATAAAGACCCTCGAGAAAGTCGGGATGGAAGGAACTTACATAAACATCATAAAAGCCATCTATGAGAAGCCCGCAGCAAACATCATTCTCATCGGGGAAAAACTGAGAACTTTCCTCCTGAGATTAGGGACACAACAAGGATGTCCACTCTCACCATTGTTGTTTAACATAGTGCTGGAAGTCCTAGCATCAACAATCAGAAAAAGCATCAGGACTGGCAAAGAAGTCAAACTTTCACTTTTCACAGACGACTTGATACTCTACATAGAAAACCAGACAGACTTCACCAGAAGCCTACTAGAACTGATCTAAGAATTCAGCAAAGTTGCAGGGTACAAAATCAATGTATAGAAATCGGTTGCATTTTGATACACATTGAAGCAACAGAAAGAGAAATCAAGAAACTGATCCCATTCACAATTGCACAGAACAATCATAAAATCCCTCGGAATAAATCTAAGCAAAGATATAAGAGATCTGTATGATGAAAACTCTAGAAAACTTATAAAGGAAATTTAAGAAGACAGGAAGAAATCGAAAAATCTTCCATGCTCATGGATTGGAAGAATAAATATAGTTTAAATGTCATTACTACACAAAGAAATCTTTACATTCAATGCAATCCCAATCAAAATTGCACCAGCATCCCTCTCAAACCTAGAACAAACTATCCTAAAATTTGTATGGAACCACAAAAGACCTCGAATAGCCAAAGTAATATTGAAGAAGAAAACCAAAATGGGAGGCATCACCATCTCAGCCTCTACTACAAAGCTATAATCATTAAGACAGTATGGTATTGTCACAAAAACAGACACAGAGACCAATAGAATCAAATTGAGATCGCAGAATTAGACCCAAAAGTGTACAGCCAACTAATCTTTGACAAAGCAGGAAAGAATATCCAATGGAAAAAAGACAGCTTCTTTAACAGATCGTGCTGGGAGAACTGAACAGCAACATGCAGAAAAATGAAACTAGATCATTTTCTCACACCATATACAAAAATAAACTCAAAATGGATATAGGACCTGCACATGAGACAGGAAACCATCCAAACCCTAGAGGAGAAAGCAGGAAACAACCTCCTTGACATCAACCACAGCAATTTCTTATTTGACACATCCCCAAATGCAAGGAAATGAAGAGCAAAAATGAAATACTGGGACATCATGAAGATTAAAAGCTTCTGCACGGCAAAGTAAACAACCCATAAAACTAATAGGCAACCGATGGAATGGGAAAAGATAGTTGCAAATAACATATCAGATAAAGGGCTAGTATCCAAAATCTATAAAAAACTCACCAAACTCCACACCCGAAAAACAAACAATCTAGTGAAGAAATGGGCAGAAAATATGAACAGATACTTCTCAAAGAGGGCATCCAGATGGCCAACAAACACATGAAACGATGCTCAGCATCCCTCTTCATAAGGGAAATATAAATCAAAACCACACTGAGATACCACCTCACACCAGTCAGAGTGGCTAAAATGAGCAAATCAGAGGACTCTAGATGCTGGCGAGGGTGTGGAGAAACGGGCACACTCCTACCCTGTTGGTGGGAATGCGAACTGGTGCAGCCCCTCTGGAAAACAGTGTGGGTGTTCCTCAAAAAATTAACACTAGAACTCCCCTAGGACCCAGCAATAGCACTGCTAGGAATTTACCCAAGGGATACAGGAGTGCTGATGCATAAGGGAACATGTTCCCCAATGTTCATAACAGCAGTCTCCACAATAGCCAAAACATGGGAAGAGCGTAAGTGTCCATGAATGGAAGAATGGATCAAGAAGATGTGGTTTATCTATATGATGGAATACTACATGGCAATGAGAAAGAATGAAATCTGGGCATGTGTAGCAACATGGATGGAATTTGAGGGTGTTATGCTGAGCGAAATAAGTCAGGTAAAGAAGTACAGATACCATATGTTGGCACTTATAGGAGGATAAGGAGGAACTTAACGGAGGACGGTGGGGGAGAAGAAGGGGCGAAATATACTGGGGGAGAGGGAGGGAGGCAAACCGTGAGAGACTCTTGAATGCTAAGAACAAACTGAGGGCTGGTGGGGGTGGTGTGGAGGGGAAGGGGGCTGATGGGCATGGAGGAGGGACTTGTTGGGACAAGCACTTGTTGTTACATGGAAACCAACTTGACAATAAACTATATAAAAAATAGTTAAAAAACAAATCTGTCTTTTAATTAGAATTTTATACCTTTTATATTACTACCGTGGTTGGGTTTACATCTCTCATCTTGCTATTTTTTTCTGTTTGTTCTGTTATTTATTACTTTTTCTTTTATTATCTTTTTTTGCATAATTTGAGATAAAGTTTAATGCCATTTAATTCTTCTATGTATTTATTAGTTATAACTCTTTGGTTTAAAATATAGTGGTTGCCATAGTATTTACAATATACATCTTTATTTTATTTCGTTTTATCTTTAAAAAATATTATTCTTTAATGCTTATTATATTTCAATACCTAGTAAAATATTTGATATATGGTAGGTGGCCAATAAGCATTTCCATAGTCTCCAGTTAGCATTCCGCTTTCTAAGTCCATTTTTTCTATGCCTTATTCCCCCATCTCATAAATACATTTTCCACAATGAGCTTGACCTTCTTTCACTAAATTTACACTTTCTAAATGTTTAATGTTGGACAAGTTACTTGATTGAATCTCATTTTTCCCATTAGAATGGAGACAATAATTCTTACCTCCTGAGTTGGCATGAGGATTAAATGGAATTATATGTATAATGCTTAGGGCATAGTGGGCACTCACTTAATAGAAGTTTCATTTTCCCTGGGCTTAGACCAAAGAAGAATTTCCTTTTTCAACTTATCTAGACTATTTTAACATAGGTGGAGCTATAATTAGGGCAATTTAGTCATATAATTTTAGGGGACAAATGTTATTTGGTTTTGCTTTCCTCTTCATCTTTTTTTCCCTTCTCCTTGTGCCATCTAGAAACATCACTCATTTCTCAATTATTAAACACATACTATGTGCTATTCTCTTTGTATCAGCTATTTAACTCCAAAATGATT
The DNA here is from genome assembly GCF_003009895.1 of Hyaena hyaena. NCBI lineage: Eukaryota > Metazoa > Chordata > Mammalia > Carnivora > Hyaenidae > Hyaena > Hyaena hyaena. The sequence continues at coordinate 490,140 of NW_024081794.1, read as the reverse complement.
GCAAGTAGCAACACCAAAGTCTAACCTGTATGTAACAATAAGAGATCATTTTCATGGGGGCACCTGGGTGACTCAGTAGTTTAACATCTCACTTCGGCTCAGGTCGTCATCTCCTGGTTTGTGAGTTGGACCCCGTGTTGGGCTCTGTGGTGACAGCTTGGAGCTTGGAGTCTGGAGCCTGCTTCAGATTCTTTATCTCCCTCTCTCTCTGCCCCTTACCCCCTCATGCTCTATTTCTCTCTTTCTCAAAACTAAATAAACATCTAAAATAATTTTAAAACTCATTTTTATGAATCTGGAATGGCTGAGTAACAATTGTGAATTTTGCTGGGGTGGGTGCATAGTCTTCTGAGTTTTGCTCACATGGGTGGAAGGAGGCTGGTTGTTAAGTGATTAGAATGGCCTCACTTAGACAAATAATAACTGGAATAATTCTGTTTTTTTAATCTCCAGTAGGTTAACCTAGGCATGTTGTCATAGTAATTGCAGAATCAAGAGCAAGCAAGTCTTACAAATACTTTTCTAACCTATGTTTGTGTCACAATTTACTAACATCTCATTGGTCAATGGCTATCATATCACCAAGCCTAACATCAGAATGGAAGGATACTCAATTTGTCATGTAAGGGATATGGGTACAGAAAGGGATAAAGACAAAGATTTGTTAAATCTTACACTCAGTATCAGGTACTATAGACACAAAGTTCAGTGATATGCCATTCTTGTCTTCAAGGAGCAGGGCTCAGATTCTACAGCGTGAGAGTCACACAGGTAAACAGGCAAGTGCAGCCATATTTAAAGATGTTCAAACAGAATATCATACACGGAACAGTGTCTAGTACAAAGATTCTTTCTAGGAGGGGAAAGAAAAGAAGAGCTATGAGGAAAAGCTTCGTAGGTGTAATGTTTGATACAAGCTTCAAAAGAAGTACATGTTACAATATGAGAACATCTTATTCTGGCACTTTGAGCCAGCTGTCTGGAAATTATTCATTAAAGCCATTGTTCCACAGACCACTAATGAGGATTAAAGTGAATAAAAAGCAAAAATACTATTTAACTCAACATTTTTATAATGGACTCCAGTGATATTATGACATATATGGACTCTTATTTTAGTACAAATGAATAACTTTTTCATATTTTTAAAATATACTCAGTCATTTCAGTAGGAATGTTTTATATTTTAGTTTATGAAACATTTATTTTGTACACTTACAGAGTTTGGGGATTCAGAAATAGCTATTATAAAAGCTTCTGCTATTTTTGTCCTAGTCTCAAATCCAAGAAGTACTAAAAATGTCAGGTGAATTGATGGGAAATAAAAATAAGGAACTATTTTTGGCTAGGTTATGAGGACAATTTTTAAAATGAAAAGATTCAGATGACAATCAATTCTTTGTAATATTAACATTATGAAGTTTTAGATAATACTCTGCATGTGATAGTAAATATAGTTAATTTAGAGGATCATAACAGTTTACCGAAAACTCATTTAGCCCTAGATTTATGTATTTATGTATTTCTAATATTCACAAGTCCTTCTCAGTCTCTCAATTAATTGAATGTCTTTCTTGACCACCATTGAAGTGCTAATACTTTTATGTAAATAATAAATATAACAGACTACTTCTAAAAAGCTTACCAGAAAAAATTATTAGTCTCACTGTTGCAAACCAAGTTGGAATGTAATTAGCCTGCTGCCAGTTAATAGTCAAACCTATCCCTACTAGCCATCACTAAATTAGAGAAGTTGTTTCTGGGGCTAACAAATTAGAGAAATATATTTTATAAAAGACTAGAAATTATAGAATAAAACAATTAAAGCCCAAAACTGGACCTAAAAGTTGATATTTATTTACTGAGCCTTGTGCTCCTTTGTATATACACTTAACATATGTACATTATGTGTATGTATGTATACTATACTATGCATATAATTGATACTCACTGAGTGAATGAATGTTGGACTTTTTGCCTTATCGTATTATCTTATTTAACTGTTTAATGTATGTGCTATGTCACTCTAACACAATTTTAAATTCACTGAGTAGAGACCATGCACTTTACGTATTTTTCTATTTTTCCAGGTTTTATTTATTTTTTTAAATGTTTTATTTATTTCTAAGAGAGAGAGAGAGAGAGAGAGGAGTGGGAGAGAGAGAGAGAGAGAGACAGCATGAGCAGTGGAGGGTCAGAGAGAGGGTGATACAGAATCTGAAGCAGGCTCCAGGCTCTGAACTAGCTGTCAGCACAGATCCCTATGCAAGGCTCAAACCCACGAACTGTGAAATCATGACCTGAGCCTAAGTTGGATGCTTAACTGACAGAGCCACCCAGGTGCCCCACTATTTTTCCAGGTTTTAAATGAAAATAAATAAAAACAGTAATATTAAAAACAATTTTGAGAAAAAGAAAAAGAATAATCCAAGATAGCATCCTATCACAACTTAGTTTTGCATATTTATTTTCTACTCCTTTTCCATATAAAAATATTTTACATGATTGAAATAATTTAGTATATCTAATTTATATTTTAAGAGCTTAATATAATTATTTCTATGTTTTAAATTTTAATAGTGGCACAATGTTTCATCTTGCTATGATACCATAATTTTAGGGGTGCCTGGGTGGCTCAGTTGGTTAGCTGGCTGGCCCTTGCTTTCTGCTCAGATAATGAACTAATGGTTCATGAATTCAAGCCCTATGTTGGGCTCTGCACTATCAGTGCAAAGATTGCTTGGTATTCTCTCACTCTCCCTCTCTCAAAATAAATAAATAAACTTAAATATATGCTATAATTTTATTTAACACGAATTTATTGATCACAATGTATCTTTATTCCATTGTTTTATATGTAGAATATTTCCAGTTGTTTTCTCTCCTACATAAAGATGCAGTCAACATGTTCATTTATATAGTTTATGGCATATGATGAAATATCAGCTTAAGGTATATATTTATGACAAATGTTGCTTGATCAAAGTAATGCATGTCTCTCCTGGCCTTTCTCTCTCTCTCTCTCTTTCTCTTTATATACATATATATTCCATATTCATTTATATATATTCCATATATATATATGGAATGCTATATATATATTCCATATTCATTTCAAATTTTAAACACCATATTTGATAACCTTTTCAACACTAACCATTATGATATTTTAAACCTTAAGAGCATGTACTTTATATATTTGTGATCTCTATATGCCTAGCACAGTGAATTGTTCAGCAGTAGTGAACATGCAATAAATATATATTGCACAAATATGTCACATTATGAGATGAAGAAATGAGATGATAGCAAAGGAAATTATATTAATAATCAGGTGAGGAAAACGCTGTAAAAAGCAAAATATTTCAGAGATATTTCCAACCATGAGAAACACACAGCAATAAAGAAGAATGAAGAAATATCATTAACAATCGCAGAGATATTACAGAAGTAAGATTAGAACAAAAATTTCAATGTACTTGAAGAGCTTAGAACAGTATCTGGCATATATCACATGCTACATAATTGGTATGATGATGAACTAAATTGTATGTTTTAAGTCATTTAGTGCCCTCAAGAATCCATTCCATGAGGAAGGTATTACATATGTTGATGCCATTTTGTAGATGGCAAAACTGAAGCTCAGAGCCATTAAGTAAGTTGCTCTATATGTGGTAGATCCAAGGTTCTGAATTCAAAACCATACTTTTAGCAATTGCACTAATCTGCTTTTTAAAAAGCTGTTGATTAAGTAAGTGAAGGAACATTTTGAAAGCAACATGATACATTAAAAAGTTAATTAGTTAGAAATCAAGAAAATTTGAAATGCAAATAGAATAGTTTGGGATGTTTACACCTGATGTTGTCAGTCTAAGCAAAGTGGGATGACAATTCTTCTCTAAGTAAACTGAGTAGGTAGAGAAATAGCTAGAAGATTTTAGCTTGAGAAAGAGGGAAGAAATACTGGACATGCATTATGGGGAATAACCCATAGATTTAATTCATTCTTTCACTCAACATATATTTACTGAAACTATACTATGTGCCACACCTTAAGTGTTGGGGATAAGTCAGTAAAACACACACACACACACACACACACACACACAATTTTCTGCCCTCATAAATCTTATATCATGGTGGACAAGGGCTAAAAAATAAGAATCAAGTAAATAAATACACACACACACACATACACATGCACCGTACACAATATGACAATGGTGAAAAGTGCTAAAAAGGAAAAATAAAGCAAAAAGTTTAAAGAATGCCAGTGGTCAAAAACAGACACATAGACCAATGGAACAGAATTGAGAACTCAGAAGTGGACCCAAAAATATACAGCCAACTGATCTTTGACAAAGCAGGAAAGAATATTCAATGGAAAAAAGACAGCCTTTTTAACAGATGGTGTTGGGAGAACTGGACAGCAACATGCAGAAGAATGAAACTAGATCATTTTCTCACACCATGCACAAAAATCTACTCAAAATGGATAAAGGACCTGAACGTGACACAGGAAACTATCAACACCCTAGAGGAGAAAGCAGGAAACAACCTCCTTGACCTCCACCGCAGCAACTTCTTACTTGACACATCCCCAAAAGCAAGGGAATCAAGAGCAAAAATAAACTGTTGGGACCTCAT